>NC_084977.1:31832019-31872170 GCF_963691925.1 Scomber scombrus | reverse complement strand
TTAAACAGTGACTGTGTGGAAAACATAAAATCTGTCTAAAAACTGCTGTAAATGTGGATAATTATTAAAGTTTTAAAAGTTATATTATCTCTAAAACACATCTTTCAAATCATGGCTGCAGTTAAAATGACATCACTTCCTGTAGATGTTTCACAATTAAAGCATGATAGGAAACTGAAGCTGCTGTGTCACCCTGAACAGCTGCAAGACTTTTAATGTGAAAAACTGCAGCAGCTGTGAGCTTACATGGCGGTTTTAAAGACTCCTAAAAAATATGATGAATCACACACACACAGAGGCCGTTTCTCTGGTCACATAAATAAAAGCTTGTTTCCCTCCTCGGTCCGTTGAGTTAAATGAAGACTCTGTTCACTATTTTTGAATCAGTGGACAGAAACAAACTAACGTGCAAAAAAGGCCGTTAAAGTTCAAACTAAAAAGTCATTTTTCAGAACACACACACACACTCATACACACACACACACTCATACACACACTCTCCTGCAGACCACACCCTCCTGTTTGGAGAAGCACTGAGGAGGAATTTCCACAGACCTCTGCTGCTCACTGACTCTGGGCCGGCTCTTTGATCCTGAGCCTGAATGTGCTGCTTGTCTGTTTGAATCTAACCAGTCAGGCTTTCAAACTGTGTGATAATAGTCTCTAGTTTATGTGGTATTATGAGGAAAGATCTGATCTGTGTGTGTGTGTGTGTGTGTGTGTGTGTGTGTGTGTGTGTGTGTGCATGACCTGCAGGCAGAAATGTAGAGCAGCCTGTGGTGTGTTTTTTGGGAGATTAGCGTCTGGATTCATACCCTGTTTTACCTGCTGTGAGCCTGCTCCAACATGTCATGCACACCTGCAGGGGGGAGGAGGAGGGGGGAGGGGGTTGCACACACACACACACACACACACACACACACACACACACACACACACTCATATATTTGGGTGCCCTCAGTGTACTCCACCCTGCCTTTAAAGACTCCCAGAGGCAAATAGTCAATTGACAGTTTAGTGACTGTTGCACAAGCAATGGCAGGAAGATATTGGTGTGGTATGTGCACATTCTGACACACACGTACACACACACACACACACACACACACACACACACACACACACACACACACACACACACACACACACCTACACCTACCTGTGAAGAAGTGTGTGTTTTAGAGCATGCTGAAACAGATCACGCTTTCATGCTGAACCAGGCAGTGTGTGTGTGTGTGTGTGTGTGTGTGTGTGTGTGTGTGTGTGTGTGTGTGTGTGTGTGTGTGTGTGTGTGTGTGTGTGTGTGTGTGTGTGTGTGTGTGTGTGTGTGTGTACCTTTGCTCCCCAGTGGTGTTTACCTCCTCTCTCTCTCTCCACTGCTGCTTGTGCTCCTCTCTGCCACGTCAAATGACTGCCTGGGTGCTTGGCTCGCTCCTCGGGGAGTCTCGCGGCCGAACAGCCTGACTGACTGTGGTCACTCCGCTCTGCTGGGTCTGTGGAGTTAGAAACAACTGGCTCAAACCTTCCTACGTGCTCACTGCTTGGCTTCTTCTTTTTTTTCTTTTTTTTTTGGCCGGGTCCGACTGTTTACTGGAGCTCTACTTGCAGTTTGGGAGATCAAGGGATGAGTTCAGGTCTGTGGAGGCAGTCAGACTGAGGAGTCCTGCTCACCTGACAGTTGTGGAGATATTAGAGGAGCAGCTGCTGGAGCTGCGCTGGAGCTACAGTACCAGAACCTAAACTCTGTTTCTGGTGTTGTTTTTAATCCATCCAGCTGACAAATGAGTGGATTTCTCTATAGAGGAAGGTAAGGCTTTTTACATGATAACAAATCCTGTGATGAGTCATGGAGGGTCGCTTCATTGTGTGGTGTGAGGACTGTGGTTGCATGTGTGAGGGTGCGTTCATGAATGTAATGTGAAAAGAGGAGGAGAAAAAAAAAGCCTCGCCTCTGCAGTGAATGCAAAGGGAATAAAAAAAGTCAAAAAAGAAGCTCACATTGAAAAGAAGACCTTGTGCCGGTGTTACATAAGTACACATGAGGTCTCTCCACTCGCCCACAGCTGGTGCTCCTGCATGAGAGGCTGAGGCTTATTGGCTGAGCTGAATTATCTCTGGAGGACGACTGTCATTTTCAACCTCTTCCAGCCTGCCAGACACAACAGAGGGTCTATAATTATACGTTCATTCCTGATGTCAAAGCTGCACAACCGTGTTTAAGATTGAGTTCAAGATCCTAAAAAGTTTTTCCAACAAATAATATCAGTCTGAGATGTGGAGAAAAGTATGGCTTCTTTTACATAGCAACTTTTCACCTGGTATGTAGACTCAACTGCAAGGAACGATAGGTAGGAAGGAAGGAAGGTAGGTAGGTAGAAAGGAAAGAAGGTGGGAAGGAAGGAAGGAAGGTAGGTAGGTAGGTAGGTAGGACAGAAGGTAGGAAGGTTCCTCCCTCCTACATTCATTCCTTTTTTCCTCTGTCCTTCCTTTCTTCCTTTGTCCTTCCTTCCTTTCCTTCCTTCTTTCCTTTCCTTTCCTCCCTCCTACTTTCCTTCCTTCCTTCCTTCTCTCCTCCGTTCTTCCTTTCTTCCTTCCTCCTTTCCTTCCTTCTTCCTCCCTTCCTTTCCTTCGTTCCTCCCTCCTTTTCTTCCTTCTTCCTCCCTTCCTCCCTCCCTTCCCTCCTTCCTTCCTCCCTCCTTTCCTTCCTTCCTCCCTCCTTTCCTTCCTTGACTCAAGGACAACAGGAGGGTTAATATTACAAACACTGATACTTCCTCTCAAGCAGGTGCAGATCAGTGTGTGCATGTCGACGACAGCGAGCCAAATGTGGGTTTTGTCACAACCAATATTTATGTCCTTATGAGCTCAGTTCTAGCATTTAAAAAGGTTATAATCTGGCTTCTTATAATAAGATATAAGTGTTAATGCAGACTCTGTGCTATAGCAGAGCTTTAACTGTTACAGAGGACGTGAGGTGATGTGAGGACACAAAAGGACCCAAAACCTCGCTTGTTCTTTCTGGCAGAAGTTAAAATATATATTCACAGTCTTTGTTTTAGAAGCAGAGAACATTAACAGTGTGGTGTTTTTACCTCATTAATGACTCAAAGTGGAACAAGATAGAGTGAACTTTTCACCTGGTATGTAGAGTCAACTTCAAGGAAGGAAGGAAGGAAGGAAGGAAAGAAAGATGGTAGGTAGGAAGGAAAGATGGTAGGTAGGAAAGAAAGAAGGTAGGTAGGAAGGAAAGATGGTAGGTAGGAAAGAAAGAAGGTAGGTAGGAAGGAAAGATGGAAGGAAAGAAGGTAGGTAGGAAAGAAGGAAGGAAGGAAAGTAGGAAAGAAGAAGGTAGATATGTAGGAAGGAAGGATAGAGGGGTAGGAAGGAAGGTAGGAAAGTAGGAAAGAAGGAAGGTAGGAAAGTAGGAAAGAAGGAAGGTAGGAAGAAAGGACAGAAGGTAGGATACGAAGGTAGGAACATAGATAGATAGATAGATAGATAGATAGATGGATAGACAACACTGGACAGAAGTCACTAATGAGGGATGTTCTTCATATTTTAGGATGATCCTCAACTAAGTGAACCAATGATAGAACCTTTTTAGTCTTTTCTGATGTCTGAATATAATGTTTTAGTATCACATTTATATTACTTAAGGTGCAAATCACCTCACTTTCTGCTAAAGAGAGCACATTCTCAGCGTTAATTACATCAGTGGAAGTGATATTAGTGAGTAAGCAGATGACTGAGTGAGTGTTGGTTGAGGTTCGATGACGAGTCGCGACACACGAGAGCACAAATGTTGTTTCTCTCACTTTAAACAACAACTGGAACCTGTTGTTGTTGTTGGTGTGCTGGTGGTCTGAAAGCTCCGCAGCTGTTTACTGAACCTTACTGTCTGTCTACTCAGCTTCATTTACACTCAGCTGTCATCACACACACACACACACACACAAACACACACATGCTCACCGAGGTGTAAAACAACTTGAATGCACTGGTTCCTCCTCCTTCTCTCTTTCTTTCCTCCATCCTACCTTTCTTCCTTCCTTCTTTCCTCGGTCCTTCCTTTCTTCCTTTCCTTCCTCCCTTCCTTCTTTCCTCCACACTTCCTTCCTCCTTTCCTTCCTTCCTTTCCTCCTCCCTCCTTCTCTCTTTCTTTCCTCCCTCCTACCTTCCTTCCTCCCTCCTTTCCTTCCTCGCTCCTTCCTCCCTTCCTTCTTTCTTCCTTTCCTTTCCTTCCTCCCTTCCTTCTTTCCTCCGTCCCTCCTTTCCTTCCTTTTTTCCTCCCTCCTTCCTCCTTTCCTTCGTTCTTCCTCCTGTCCACCCTTCCTTCCTCCTGCCCTCCCTTCCCTCCTTCCTTCCTCCCTCCTTTCCTTCCTAGGTAGGAAGGACAGAAGGTAGGAAGGAAGGTAGGAAGGTAGGACGGTAGGATAGAAGGAAGCTAGGAAGGTAGGATAGAAGGAAGGTAGGGAGGACAGAAGGTAGGAAGGTAGGTGTGAAGGAAGGTAGGAAGGTAGGATAGAAGGAAGGTAGGTATCATTTAGCACACACACACACACACACACACACACACACACACACACACACACACACACACACACACACACACACGCTCACACACACACACACACACACACACACACACCGAGGTGTAAAACAACTTGTCTCCACTGGTTCCTCTTAAAGCTTTTGATACCTGTGTTATCCAGAGAGGATGAACTGAGCTCATTACAGTCTCACCCTGATGTGAAGCTCCTCTCGTCTGCTTGATCTCCACTTTTAGTGAATAAAAGACGCTTTTACAGCCGAGGCGCTCGACTTAATCTCTCTCATTGATTATTCATGAAAGGCTCAGAGGAATGGCTGCTAATAGGGAGGAAATCCAGCTCACAATCCTGTTTATTGACTATGTTTAGGTAGCGATGAATCTCACAGGACTAAACACACTTTTCTTTTCCTCTTAGAAGTCTAGAAAATAAAGCTTCACAATATCAGCTGATTAGATCTTTTAATTAAGTTACTAAGAATAAAAGTGACTGTATTAACCCTCCTGTCGTCCTCCCGGGTCAAATTGACCACATCTCTTTTGACTGTTCCTACTTTCCTTCCTTCCTTCCTTCTTTCCTTCCTTCCTTCCTCCTTCTTTCCTTCCTTCCTTCATCCTTCTTTCTTTAATTTTTCCTTTGTTCTTCTCCTCCTTCCCTCTTTCTTTGCTCACTCCTCCTTCCATACTTCTTTCCTCCCTCCCTCCCTCCCGTCCTTCCTTCCTTCTTTCCTTCCTTCCTTCCTTCCTTCCTTCCTTCCTTCCTTCCTCCCTTCCTTCTTACTCCTTTCCTTCTTTCATCCTTCTTTCCTCCCTTCATTCCTTCTTTCCTTCCTCATTCCTCCCCCTTCCTCCTCCCTTCCTCCTTTCTTACCTTCCATCCTTCCTTCCTTCCTCTCCCTTCCTCCTCCCTTACTCTTTTCTTTCCGCCCTCCCTTCTTACTCCTTTCCTTCTTTACTCCTTTCCTTCCTTCCTTCCTTCCTCCTCCCTTACTCTTTTCCTTCCGCCCTCCCTCCTTACTCCTTTCCTTCTTTACTCCCTTTCTTTCTTCCTTCCTTCCTCCTCCCTTACTCTTTTCCTTCCGCCCTCCCTCCTTACTCCTTTCCTTCTTTACTCCCTTTCTTCCTCCCTTCCTTCCTCCTCCCTTCCTCCTGTCCTTCCTTGACATGAGGACAACAGGAGCGTTCAGTAAAGAAGCTCTCAGATTAAACATCCCTGAGGCTTTTCCTTGCTGGTGGAAGGATTTCATGGATTCTTCCACTCTGTCTTTTGTTTACTGTTCCTCGGCTGGTGAGTGATGGCTGTGTGACTCCAAGCATGCGCTGACTCAGTTTCCACCAGCAGTGTGTGAGTGTGCCTGCTGTCTCTGACACGTCCGTGTGGAAGTGGAAGCTCCCCCCTCCCCCCCCCCCCCCCCTCCTCCCACCTTTCAGCTCTGCTCATCACACACTATTTTTGACCCTGTGGGCTGCTGAGAGTTCACCACCTTTTTTCTTTGAGACACTCATGACGCAAGCAGAGCTCCAGCAGGCAGGCAGCAGCAGGAAATAGGTGGAAAATAACAGCGCTCACCTGGGAGAAGTGGATTAAAATGACGGGATAAGGATCAGTGTGTGGCTGCTGGTGGAGACACGCGGGACTGTGTTGAGTCTGGAGGAATTTAGCTGATGGTTGTCTCTTTCTTTCAGGCACTGTAGTGCAGAGAAACGACCGAGGCCGAAGAGCATCGGACCTATGATGGGTGAGTTCATCTTTAAATATCATAAACACTCTGAGGGTTAGTGTGTTGTTTATGTAGCAGACTCTACTGACATGTTTCTGCAGTATTAACCTGCTCTGATACCAGTGTTCAGGAGACTTAAACTACATGTAGTTGCTGTTAGTTAAACTACATTCATATTTTGTGCTGCTTCAAGTATTTCAACTACTTTTTGGGTCATTTTTTGTAGTTTAACTCAATTTACAAACTACAATTCTGGCCAATAACATGAAATATGTTTTATTAAAAGACCTATATAATATAAATGTTATTTTACCAGACTTGTAGATGAAGAAAAACAAAGGTTAAAGGTGCATAAATATGAAATTAAATGGGAGACATTGGTCATTCATTGGATAAAGCAGCCAATCAGACACATTTAACCCTCCTGTTGTCCTCGAGTCAAGGAAAGAAGGGAGGAAGAAGGAAGGAAAGGAGGGAGGAAGGAAGGATAGAAGGGAGGAAGGAAGGATAGAAGGGAGGAAGAAAGAAGGAAAGAAATGGAGGAAGAAGGAAGGAAAGGAGAGAGGAAGGAAGGATAGAAGGGAGGAAGGAAGGATAGAAGGGAGGAAGAAAGAAGGAAAGAAAGGGAGGAAGGAGGAAGGAAAGAAAGGAGGAAGGTAGAAGGGAGGAAGGAAAGGAAGGAAGGAAGGAAGGAAGGAAGGAAGGAAGGAAGGAAGGAAGAAAAGAAAGGGAGGAAGGCGGAAGGAAGGAAAGGAGGGAGGAAGGAAGGAAGAAAAGGAAAGAAGGAAGGGAGGAAGGAAAGGAAGGAAAGAAGGAAGGAAGGAAGGAAGGAAGGAAGGAAAGGAGGGAGGAAGGAAGGATAGAAGGGAGGAAGAAAGAAGGAAAGAAAGGGAGGAAGGAAGGAAGGAAGGAAGGAAAGGAGGGAGGAAGGAAGGATAGAAGGGAGGAAGGAAGGATAGAAGGGAGGAAGAAAGAAGGAAAGAAAGGGAGGAAGGAAATAAAGGAGGGAGGAAGGAAGGAAGAAAAGGAAAGAAGGAAGGAAGGAAGGTAGAAGGGAGGGAGGGAGAGAATTTGTCCAGCGATCTAGAATATGTTCCTCTATCTTTTTTACTACATTTTTTGTTGACTGATTTACATTTCTGATTTACTAGTGGGTATCTGGGTAGGATTTTCATGTTCTCTTTATATTACCCAACATGTGAACCTACAGTATGGTGACCAGCTTTTTTTGAGAGACATATTTCTGCTGGCATGTGAATTCTTTATAGGCTATTATATTTAGTTTCATATAAACCACATGTTGATTTATTTAACGCTGAGTTAAATCAGTATAATGAGTATAAGTCAACCAGCTCTTTGCCCCATCTGCCAACTTAACTACCATCATGGGGTCAAGAGCCTTCAGTCGATCTGCACTTTATAGTCACATTCATATTTATTTATTTATCTTTGCACTAAATGTTACCTGATTTATATTGTTTGATGTACTGTTGTCGTGTTTTATGTGCCTTGTAAGGTGTCCTTGAGTGCTCTGAAAGGCGCCTTTAAATAAAATGCATTATTATTATTATTATAAGTAGTTGCTAAAGCTACTTTATTTTGGCTGTAGTTTTACAAACAACATTTCTCTAGAGGTAGAAATGTAGTTTGTTCAAACTACTGCCAGGCTGAACTACATGTAGTTGCAAAGTAGCTTCCCCAACACTGTCTGATACCTGCTTGTTCCTGTGTTGACTGTTTATGGGAGTTACAGTCTGTTGCAACCATGAATGACTCTGTGTTGAGAAGTGTTGCTAACAGCCAACCCCTCCCTTTTTATAGGTGTGTGTGTGTTTTTGTACCGATTTCCTAATGAGGTCCGATGAGGGAGTTTTAAACAGTTTAGAGCAGATTTTAGCCTGTTTTTATATCTTGGGTGTTTGACTCTAACAGACTGGTAATTGTCTCATAATGTCCTGGGATGTTTCCTTAAAAGAACCATGTAATGTGGCACTAATAGTACAGCAAATAGAGAATTTCTACATGCATTTCCCATAATAACAACCATAGAATTTCTTTCAAGAGAAGACTTGTAAAACGTATGATTCCTCACTGAGTACAGATGACAGCTGTGTTTATTAATGACAGTGAAAAGGAAGAAAATGTGTTTATATGAGACAGAACAGCTTTTATCTTAAAGGAACAGTTTTGGCTTTATACTTATTTTATTTCAGAGAGTCAAATATGAAGATCAGTCTCATGTCTGGATGTTAAGTTGGAGACAGGAAGTGGTTAGCCTAGCCTAGCCTAGCCTAGCCTAGCTTAGCTTAGCTTAGCTTAGCTTAGCTTAGCTTAGCATAAACTCAGTTACTTTCCATCTCTGCAAAAAATAACATACAGTATGAATAAGAGTCCTCACAAGTATAGTAATACACCATGTGAGTGTGTGTGTGTGTGTGTTTGCATGGTTGTATGAGTGTGTCATTCTTATCAGAGTTGTGTAATATTTTGTACCTTGACCAGCTGCAGGCTCTGGGTTGCAGCTCCCAGTCCTGCACCCAGAATACCTTCCAGCTTCCCAGTATAGAGCAGCTTGTAATGAGGTTTAATGAGCCGCAGTATCACATATACAGTATCAATAAGAGTCCTCACAAGTATAGTAACACAACATGCGAGTGTGTGAGCCCTTAGTAGTAGTAGTAGTTTATTCAAGTGTACTACGAGTATACTTATTTTATACTAAAATTTACTAAGTTTACTTTTTATATTCTATATTTTATATACTTAAGAATAGTATAGTGAAGTATACTTGGCTTATACTGAAAATTCTGAGACTAAATATATTAACCTTTGTGTCGTCCTCCCGGGTCAAATTGACCCTGTCTGTTTTGACTGTTCCTTCTGTCCTTCCTTCCTTCCTTCCTTCCTTCCTTCCTTCCTTCCTTCCTTCCTTCCTTCCTCCTCCCTTCCTTCCTTCCTTCCTTCCTTCCTCCCTCCTTTCCTTCTTTCTTTTTTCCTTCCTTCCTTTCTCCCTCCTTTCCTTCCTCCCTTCCATCCTTCCTCCCTCCTTTCCTTCTTTCATTTTTCCTTCCTTCCTTCCTCCCTCCTTTCCTTCCTCCCTTCCATCCTTCCTCCCTCCTTTCCTTCTTTCATTTTTCCTTCCTTCCTTCCTCCCTCCTTTCCTTCCTCCCTTCCATCCTTCCTTCTTCCTCCCTTCAGTCCTTCTTCCTCCCTTCCTTCCTCCTTTCCTTCCTTCTTCCTCCCTTCCATCCTTCCTTCCTCCCTCCCTTCAATCCTTACTACTTTTTGCTAAGGGAGTGTTTTGCATGGTTGATCCAGTGCGTCATTGATATCAGAGTTGTGCAATACGTTGTACTCTGACCACCAGCTGCAGGCTTTATTCTACCTTCACGATATAGAGCATCTTTTAATAATATTTAATGTGCCGCAATTTTAAAGAACTGTCAGAAATCTGTTCTCTGCCAAAAAAGCGGAGCTGATTATGTCTCTCGGGATCTTGGCCTTCCACTTGCATCCCGCCCCGGCTCCGCTGCGAACCTGATTGGCTCAGAAAGTTATAAAAGGAATAACTGTGTGTGTGTGTGTGTGTGTGTGTGTGTGTGTGTGTGTGTGTGTGTGTGTGTGTGTGTGTGTGTGTGTGTGTGTGTGTGTGTGTGTGTGTGTGTGTGTGTGTGGAGTTTTCTGGGAATGCTTCTGGCCTTTATAGAGAGGATAAGTTTGGCATTGAGATGTCTTAATGCGTATGGTACTGTTTCAGCTGGATGGGTATACACCATGTCCACTGTGTGTGTGTGTGTGTGTGTGTGTGTGTGTGTGTGTGTGTGTGTGTGTGTGTGTGTGTGTGTGTGTGTGTGTGTGTGTGTGTGGACATGGCTCATATACGTCCAGGTTTAATGGGGTAATAAAGAGGCGAGGGTTGATGAGGACGTCTTAGAGATGCTGCACAGAGAGACCTGATGATGATTCTCAGTAACAGTGGAAAAACATTTTTTTTATACCTCAAGTCAAACTGACCCCGTCTGTTTTGACTGTTCCTTCCTCCCTCCCTCCTTCTCTCTTTCTTTCCTTCCTTCTGTCCTTCCTTCCTCCCTTCCTTCTTTCCTTCCCTCCTTCCGTCTTACCTTCCTCCCTTCCTATCTCTTTCTTCCCTCCTTACCTTCCTTCTTCCTCCCTTCCTCCCTCCTTCCTTCCTTCCTTACTTCTTCCTCCCTTCCCTCCTTTCCTTCCTTCTTCCTCCATCCCTTCCTTCCATCCTTCCTTCCTCCCCCTTATCTCTTTCTTCCCTCCTTACCTTCCTTCTTCCTCCCTTCCTCCCTCCTTCCTTCCTTCCTTACTTCGTCCTCCCTTCCCTCCTTTCCTTCCTTCTTCCTCCATCCCTTCCTTCCATCCTTCCTTCCTCCCTCCTTTCCTTCCTTCCTCCCTCCTTCCATTCCTTCCTTCCTTCCCTTCCTTCTTCCTTTCCTTCCTTCTTCTTCCCTTCCTCCTTTCCTTCCTCCCTCCTTTCCTTCCTCCCTTCCTTCCTTCCTCCTTCCTTTCCTTCCTTTCCTTCCTTCTTCCTTCCTTCCTCCCCTCCATCCTTCCCTCCTCCCACATTTCCTTCCTTCATTCTTCCACCCTTCCATCCTTCCTTCCCCCCTCCTTTCCATCCTTCCTTCCTCCCTCCCTTCCGTCCTTCTTCCTTCCCTAACTCAAAGACAACAGGAGGGTTAAACTGTATTTTAAGCCTTTTTTTAACTTCTCCAACTCAAACTGAACATAATGTTTAGTCATCGTTCGGACTTCTGCTTTTTTCGTCCACGTTTGAAGAGTTCCTGGAAATAAATCTTGGCTCCGTGAAACAACAGTAATCACCGTTCTTCTTCTGCTTTCTGCATCCTAAGACATCATTTTCACTGAGGATATAAGACGACTTCTCCCCCGTCACATTTTCATGATCCTATATTTATCTTTGTCACAGTCCAGTTTTACTGTGCAGCTGCCAAAACTCACATAAGAGAAAATACAATAAGATAAAGCCTTAAATAACTTCCTTCCTCCCTCCCTCCTTCTTTCCTTCCCTCCATCCTTCCTTCCGTTCTTCCTTCCTTTCCTTCCTCCCTTCCTTCTCTCTTTCTTTCCTTCCCCCTACCTTCCTCCCTTCCTTCTTTCCTCTGTCCTTCTTTCCTTCCTTCCTCCCTTCCTATTTTCCTTTCTCCCTCCCTCCCTTCTACCCTCCTTCCTGCCTTATTTCCTCCGTCCTTCCTTCCTTTCCTTCCTCCCTTCCTTCTTTCCTTTCCTTTCCTCCCTTCATCCCTCCCTCCCTCCTTTCCTCCCTTCCTTTCCTTCCTTCCTCCCTCCTTTCCTTCCTCCTTCCTTCTTCCTCCCTTCCATCCTTCCTTCCTTCCTTGAGAAAATACAATAAGATAAAGCCTTAAATAACTTCCTTCCTCCCTCCCTCCTTCTTTCCTTCCCTCCCTCCTTCCTTCCGTTCTTCCTTCCTTTCCTTCCTCCCTTCCTTCTCTCTTTCTTTCCTTCCCCCTACCTTCCTCCCTTCCTTCTTTCCTCTGTCCTTCTTTCCTTCCTTCCTCCTTTCCTCTTTTCCTTTCTCCCTTTCTCCCTCCCTCCTACCCTCCTTCCTTCCTTATTTCCTCCGTCCTTCCTTCCTTTCCTTCCTTCTTTCCTTTCCTCCCTCCCTCCTTTCCTCCCTTCCTTTCCTTCCTTCCTTCCTCCCTCCTTTCCTTCCTCCTTCCTTCTTCCTCCTTTCCTTCCTTCCTTCATTCCTTCCTCGAGAAAATACAATAAGATAAAGCCTTAAATAACTTCCTTCCTCCCTCCCTCCTTCTTTCCTTCCCTCCCTCCTTCCTTCCTTCTTTCTTTCTTTCCTTCCCCCTACCTTCCTCCCTTCCTTCTTTCCTCTGTCCTTCTTTCCTTCCTTCCTCCCTTCCTCTTTTCCTTTCTCCCTCCCTCCCTCCTACCCTCCTTCCTTCCTTATTTCCTCCGTCCTTCCTTCCTTTCCTTCCTCCCTCCCTCCTTCTTTCCTTCCCTCCCTCCTTCCTTCCGTTCTTCCTTCCTTTCCTTCCTCCCTTCCTTCTCTCTCTCTTTCCTTCCCCCTACCTTCCTCCCTTCCTTCTTTCCTCTGTCCTTCTTTCCTTCCTTCCTCCCTTCCTCTTTTCCTTTCTCCCTCCCTTCTACCCTCCTTCCTTCCTTATTTCCTCCGTCCCTCCGTCCTTCCTTCCTTTCCTTCCTCCCTTCCTTCTTTCCTTTCCTCCCTTCCTCCCTCCCTCATTTCCTCCCTTCCTTTCCTTCCTTCCTCCCTCCTTTCCTTCCTCCTTCCTCCTTCCTCTCTTCCATCCTTCCTTCCTTCCTCGAGAAAATACAATAAGACAAATCCTTAAATAACTGTGTTTTTAGTGAAGATGTGAGATTTAAGTATCAGTTTTCTTTTATTTTAAGCAGATGAAGGCATGAATAACTCCACAACTGGCATAGCTTTTCTTTTTATTGGAAAAGCAGAAGCACTTTTCATCATAATGTGTTATTTTCTGGGTTGATAAATGCAGTTTTTCTGTTATTTATTTACTTTTAAACCTCAATCCGTCATACTTTATTGGCCATGAGAGGTTTAAAAATGGGAGAAATGTGAAGGAGTCAGCGGTTAGAAAGCAAAACATCTCACCAGAAGATGTTTCAGAGGCCAAAACTGGAAAACTGGAAAACTGGAATACAACACACACACAGCCGAAAGAAATGTTAAAGATTAAAGAACGATTAAGAACATTAATAGTCACCATGGCAGCAGTGGTTTGGCTCAGTGGACGCTGTTTTATAGCCTCACACAGACCTGAAGGTTCTGTTGGTAAATCACATGTTTATGTTCATGTAAATGTAAAGATTGTTTATCTGTTCCAAATGCAGCTGCTTCACCTATCAAACAGCGTATAGATATTATATAGTCTTTCCTGCTTTAAGCTTTTTAATGATATCTGAAATGTACCTGGTGAGTAAAATACAGTGAAAACAAGCCTCCACGTGTCGTCCTCCTGGGTCAAATTCCCCCCGTCTGTTTTGACTGTTCCTTCTTTCTTTCCTTCCTTCCTTCCGCCTGTCCTTCCTCCCTCCCTCCCTCCCTCCCTCCTTCTCTCTTTCTTTCCTTCCTCTCTCTTTCCTCCCTTCCTTATTTTCTTCCTCCATCGCCCTTTCTTCCTTCCTTCTGTCTTTCCTTCCTCCCTCCCTCCTTCTTTCCTTCCCTCCTTCCTTTCCTTCCTCTTTTCCTTTCTCCCTCCCTCCCTCCTTCCTTCTTTCCTCCCTCCCTCCTACGTTCCTTCCTTCCTTATTTCCTCCGTCCTTCCTTCCTTCCTTTCCTCCGTCATTCCTTCCTTCCTTCCTTCCTTCCTTCCTTCCTTCCTTCCTTCCTTCCTTCCTTCCTTCCTTCCTTTCTTCCTTCCTTCCTTCCTTCCTTTCCTCCGTCATTCCTTCCTTCCTTCCTTCCTTCCTTCCTTCCTTCCCTCCTTTCCTTCCTTCCTTCCTTCTTCCTCCCTCCTTTCCTTCCTTCCTTCATTCCTTCCTTCCTTCCTTCCTTCCTTCTTTCCTTCCTTCTTCCTTCCTCCCTTCCTTTCTTCCTTCCTTCCTTCCTTCCTTCCTTCCTCCCTCCCTCCTTTCCTTCCTTCTTCATAAAATGAACTTCAAGTATACTACTCTTTGCTAAGGGCAGCCTCCAAATGTTCTTTAAAGGTTTTTTAAGCTCCTGCAGTAGAAAAAGATGCTCCCACTAATGACTAAACCTTCTTGTATTTATCTCTCACATCCTGTTTTAATTTGGTTTATTCTCCTTTTTGTTTCTTCTATCTGCAGATTTCTCATGTGAAGAGACAGATAAAGGTCCTCCGGTACAGATGCACAGCCTCCGAGAGTTCGAACAGGTACGAATCTGCTGTGTTTTGCACCTTGAGACTCGAGTTGGGCTCATGTGATAAAAGACTGTGGTGGTGCTGCTGTGAAGAGGAGAAGCTCTGTTATTGTGCTGCTGTGAAGAGGAGAAGCTCTGTTATTGTGCTGCTGTGAAGAGGAGAAGCTCTGTTATTGTGCTGCTGTATAATAACATCTGAGGTTTTGGGTGCATGCCGTGACGCTCTCTGTCGGAGGTGTCCGGGCTTGTCTCTTCTTCTTTGGTAATGACTGTGTAGGTGTGTTTGGGAAGATGATGTGGCAACTGAAGCTCTGCATGAGTCAAAGCCTGTTTCCCTCCACAGTCGCTGTCTGTCTCTTATGAATACTGTGATTTATATACATGTGTAGCTGTGGATGTTTCATAGCTCCTGATTCTGATCCAGCTCTTTTAAATACTGAGTTAATTGTCAATACTCAATATTTCCCACGTTATAAAGCTGCACTGAGCTCTCTATTAAAGTCTGGAAACAAGATTTTAGGAGGTTTTCTTACATTCTGCATTAAAACCCCTCCTGTTGTCTTCGAGTCAAGGAAGGAAGGGAGGAAGGAAGGAAGGATGGAAGGGAGGAAGAAAGGAAGGAAGGAAAGAAGGAAGGAAAGAAGGACAGAGGAAGAAAGGAAGGAAGGAAGGTAGGAGGGAGGGAGGAAAGGAGGGAGGGAGGAAGGAAGGAGGAAGGAAAGGAGGGAGGAAGGAAGGGAGGAAAAGAAGGAAGGACGGAGGAAAGAAGGAAGGTAAGAAGGAGGGAGGGAGAAAGGAAAAGAGGAAGGGAAGAAGGAATGAAAGAAGGACAGAGGAAAGAAGGAAGGGAGGAAGGTAGGGGGAGAAAAGAAAGAGAGAAGGCGGGATGGAGGAAAGAAGAAAGGAAGGAAGGAAAGAAGGAGGGAGGGAGGAAGGGAGGAAAGGAAGGAAGGTAAGAAGGAGGAGAAAGGAAAAGAGGAAGGGAGGAAAGAAGGACAGAGGAAAGAAGGAAGGGAGGAAGGTAGGGGTGAGGAAAGAAAGAGAGAAGGAGGGAGGGAGGAAAGAAGGAAAGAGATAGGAAGGAAAGAAAGAGAGAAGGAGGGAGGAAGGAAGGACAGACAGAAGGAAACAGTCAAAATCTAAGGGGTCAATTTGACCCGGGAGGACGACACAAAGGTTAAGAATCTCTAACCTGCATCACAGCTAAATAAACGAAGGAAGAAGATCAAAATATTCCACATTTCTGTCTCTGCAGCTTTTCGTTAGTTTCGGTGATCAAAGCAAACGCATCACACAAAGACACGATCACACGTAAAAAAAGGGAAAAAAGGGAGATTTATGAATAAATAAGTGGAACCCACATACTCAGATGTATTTTTAGAAGCTGGAATCAAGTATTCTGCATAGTTCACGGTGTGTCTGCTTGGTGAGGAGATGAGAGCGGCTCCTCTGGTTCTGGTTCTCTGCCAGAGTAATGGATTCTGGGAGCTCTGCCAGGTGCATTATGGGTCTGATATAACTCTGGAGGTGCTCGCTGCCATTACCCTCGTCCACCTTTTAGTGAAGGACGGAGAGCTGCTCAGAGTTTAGCTTGTATTAGAAACCAGTCTGACTTTTAAACAGGTGGTCAAATATTTAATTTATAGAAAGTAGAGAAAATATTTTAAAGGCTTTACTTCTTACCAAGCGGTGGATAAAGTATTCAGATAGTTTACTTAAGTAATAGAAGCAGAAACTCCTACTACAGTAAAAGTACTGCAGTATTATAGTGATGTAGTATGCAGTATTACTGTAAAAGTACTGCAGTATTATGAGTGATGTAGTATGCAGTATTACAGTAAAAGTACTGCAGTATTATGAGTGATGTAGTATGCAGTATTACAGTAAAAGTACTGCAGTATTATGAGTGATGTAGTATGCAGTATTACAGTAAAAGTACTGCAGTATTATGAGCGATGTAGTATGCAGTATTACAGTAAAAGTACTGCAGTATTATGAGTGATGTAGTATGCAGTATTACAGTAAAAGTACTGCAGTATTATGAGTGATGTAGTATGCAGTATTACAGTAAAGTACTGCAGTATTATGAGCGATGTAGTATGCAGTATTACAGTAAAAGTACTGCAGTATTATGAGCGATGTAGTATGCAGTATTACAGTAAAAGTACTGCAGTATTATAGTGATGTAGTATGCAGTATTACAGTAAAAGTACTGCAGTATTATAGTGATGTAGTATGCAGTATTACAGTAAAAGTACCTCCTTCTCTCTTTCTTTCCTTCCTTCCTCCTTCTTTCCTTCCTTCCTCCTTCCTTCCTTCCTTTCCTTCCTCCCTTCCTTCTTTCCTTCCTCCATCCACGTTCTTCCTTCCTTCTATCCTTCCTTCTTCCCTCCCTCCTTCTTTCCTTCCTTCCTTCCTTCCCTTCCTCCCTTCCTTCTGTCCTTCCTTCGTCCCTCCCTCCCTCCTTCTTTCCTTCCCTCCTTCCTTCCTTCCTTCCTTTCCTTCCTACCTCCATCTCTCTTTCTTTCCTCCCCCTACCTTCCTCCCTTCCCTCTTTCCTTTCCCCCCTTCCTTCCTTCCTTCCTTCCTTCTTTCCTTTCCTCCCTTCCTTCTTCCCTCCTTTCCTTCCTTCCTTCCCTCCTTCCTCCCTTCCTTCCTTCTTTCTCCCTCCCTTCCTTCCTTCCTCCCGTTTTACTGGAGCTCAGTTTCTATTCTGACATATTTTCTTTGTGTCACTAGAAACCAAATTGTTAAGTTTTTTTTCAATCTTACAATAACAACACATCCCTTCATGTTGTTATTACACAAAATGAACTTATCTCATTAAAGGAAAGCGTCTCAGCGTGTAACATGATAAGTTGCTAAGTTGTTATAAGAAGAAATGTTGATTTATTTCATTAAAATTAGAAAAAGTTCCAAAGAGACTGAGGAGACATTGAAGTCTACATAAAATAGGTGCTAGTGCTAAAAGTGAAAATGACTCCCACATGTGGAAACCTGCTGTTTGGATACTGAGCCAATATAACTATGCTGATGTTTAACATTTTGATGCATGAGAGCGCTTGATGGACAGATGTGATTTTAGCTTAATTATAAGACCATAATGGAAGAAAGGCTCCAACCTCAGTCATGCTGGGTTTACTTCTGCATAATATTCTTTAATATATACTGGATGTCAGCTTTAACCCTCATGTTGTCATTGAGGAAAGGAAGGAAGGGAGGAAATAACGAAGGAAGGAAGGTAGGAGGGAGGGAGGAAGGAAGGGAGGAAAGGAGGGAGGAAGGAAGGAAGGAAAGGAAAGGAAAGAAGGAAGGTAGGAAGGAAAGGAAGGAAGGACGGAGGAAATAAGGAAGGAAAGGAAGGAAGGGAGGAAGTAAGAAGGAAGGAAAGGAGGAAAGAAAGAAGAAGAAAGGAAGGAAAGAAGGGAGGAAGGAAGGGAAGGAAAAGAGGAAGGGAGGAAGGAAGGAAAGAAGGACAGAAGAAAGAGAGAAGGAGGGAGGAAAGGAAGAAAGGAAGGTAGGAGGGAGGGAGGGAGAAAGGAAAAGAGGAAAGAAGGAAGGGAGGAAGAAGGAAGGAAAGGAGGTAGGAAGGAAGGATGGAAGGGAGGAAGGAAGGAAGGTAGGAAGGAAAGAAGGTAGGAGGGAGTGAGAAACAAAAAGAGGAAGGGAGGAAGGAAGGAAAGAAGGACAGAGGAAAAAAGGAAGGCAATGGGGATGAAAGAAAGAGAGAAGGAGAGAGGAAAGGAAGAAAGGAAGGTAGGAGGGAGGGAGAAAGGAAAAGACGAACGAAGGAAGGAAAGAAGGAGGGAGGGAGAACGGAAGGACAGAAGGAAGGAATAAAGGGGGATGGAGGAAGGAAAGAAAGAAAGAAGGAGGGAGGGAGGAAGGACAGATGGAAGGAAGTAAGGAAAGACAACAGGAGGGTTAAGACGGTGTGAATGTGTCTTGAACTGGTCCAGATCCTCTAATAAAGCAACCAAAGCTTTGTAATATCAGACAGAAGAAGACGCATCTTTCCTCTGGAGCAGCGAGCAGAGGCAGAAAGCTGTGGGCTGCTCGGTTGGAGGCTGCATTACAGCGAGCAGCCATCTTTGCTTTGAAGTCTTCCCCCAGAGGGATGAAGGGATGAGTCATGCTATATGCAGACATGCAGTGCAGACTAGGAGGCAACCTAAACACTGGCTTGGTATGAAATGATGAAACTGCTGACGTTTGAATTACAGGTCAGTGTGTTGCAGAGTGTTTTTCTATGTTTTTAGACCAGTTATTATAAATCAGGCTTTCAGTCGTTACTCATTTCTTGGTGTCTGAATCAGTTTGAAATCCAATTTATAGACGTTTAAAGGATGAGTTCACAATTCTTAAAGACCGTGTAAAGCGAATTCAGACATTTTCTTCTAAACACATTAAATAGGTCATAAATGTATTTCTAAAAAAGGTGTAAAAAGCATTTCAACCATTTAGATTTGAATTGTGGAGCTAGGCTTCACAAACTGTGTTTCAAGATTTCTGTGTTCAGGATTTAATGGGCGGGTCTGAAAATCCCCGCCGTGTTACGTAATATAACGTAAACCTGCCCCTACTGCTGTAGAGGTATAAATACATTCAGCGCACACTACTACAGTCTACAGTTAGCCAGTTAACTAAGTTAGCCGCCAAGCTAGCCGCCGAGTTAGCCGCCGAGCTAGCAGCCGAGTTAGCCGCCGAGTTAGCTGCCAAGTTAGCAGCCGAGTTAGCCGCCAAGCTAGCAGCTGAGTTAGCCGCAGAGCTAGCCGCAGAGTTAGCAGCTGAGTTAGCAGCAGAAAGCTCTCAGACCTAGCGTCCATGTTTCTGGTAGAGGTGGTGACTTTGATTGACAGGTGACACTTTGTAGGGGGCGGGGCTCCAGCGGACTCGGCGGGCACTTCCACAGCGTTTGGGAGCAGAGAAATAGGCAGATTTTTACACAACTTTGAAGCAAAGGAAGAAAAAGGAGGAAGAAGAAAAAGAAAGAACAAGGAGGATGATGAAGATGGGAGAAGAAGAAGGAAAGAAAAGGGAGGAAGAAGATAAAGAGAGATGAAGAAAGAAGGAAAGAAAGAAAGAACAAGAAGGAGGAAGATGAGGAAAGAAGAAAGGACAGAAAGAAAAGAAAAAGGAGGAGGATGAAATTGAGCAAAGAAGAAAGAAGAAAAGGAAAGACAGAAAGAAAGAAAAGAAAGAAAGAAAGAAAGAAAGAAAGAAAGAAAGAAAGAAAGAAAGAGAGGAGAGTAAATGAGTGAAATCTTCATCTTCTATGTTTCAGCGTTACAGTGTTTTTAGTAGCAAAGTCTTTGTGTTACTATGGTTACACCACAGCTCAACAGGGAAACACTAAGAGGGAATCTGATGCTAAAAACACTGTAAACATGTCAGATATCACTTGATATAATAACTCAGACTGATGAAGCTCAATAGAAGCTGATCAGCTACTTTAAATGACTTTGTGTTTCATCACTGAACACTGGAAGCACATTCTTAGGAGATCTTTTAAGGTGGAATGGTTACAGACTGGAGAAACTATTTATTCCAGATGTTGTTTTTTAGTTTATATTTGAACAGGCTCTGCTTTGGTATTTTGACCTTTTTTTAAAAAAAAAATGCGGCTTCCTTTTTTCCCCCTCGACTGTTGTCGACTGTTTTTGGGTCAGCGTACAAAGAGCTTTGTGTGTTTGTGTCTCAGCAGTGAGAATATAGGAGCCACTGTTTCACATCCAGCTTTAGCTTCAAGACACAACATTAAGATTGATATATATATAAATATACAGGACTTATACATATTGGGTAGCAAAGGTTCCTTATATAGAGTCCAGATTATGATTTTAACACAGACTCATTGGACATTTTGAGCCTTTTTTCTTCTCAAGTCCAAATCAACAATTATATGTTTTTAGCTTCCAGTGGAAATAATTGCTAATTAAACCTTTTAAATAGCATTTTATTTGGGCTCATAATCAGTTGGCTGCTGCTCTTTTATGGGCTAGGAGAACATTTTATACAATATGATGAAAACAACATGTTTGAATGCAGATTTCTTTTGACGTAGCATATATAAAAATGTGAATCAGCTGCACAAAAATGTAAAAAATGATCCAGTTTATTTCCATGTGTGTAAACTGTGGGTCAAATTTAGGAAAAGTCCAGCTAAAAAGAAATGTGTATATGATGTTTTTACAGCTCTGATTGGAAAAATGGGTCAAATTTGACCCTCTGAGTGTTTTACGTCATAGACAATAGTACAGATTATGACATTAAATGCATTATATATATCTATATCTTGACTCTTTGGACATTTTGCACCTTTTTTCTTCTCCAATCCAAATCAATAATTGTATGTTTTTAGCCTCCAGTGGAAATAATTGCTAATTAGACCTTTTAAATAGCATTTTCTTTGGGTTCATATCCAGTTGGCTGCTGCTGTGGAGACGACGTGACATTTCAATCGTGTCTGGATTGGAAAACGTTGGGATGTTATTTCTAAATGTTTTCCTGTGAGAAAGTGCGTCACAGTGAGGAGCAGATGGAGCCAGTAAACTGTTAAATCACACAACGTCCCCAGTGGAAGATAAGACTTTATGACAATGTTAGGGTAAATGCTCCCTCCATCTGTCCTTCCTTCCTTCTTTCCTTCCTTCCTTCCTTCTTTCCTTCTGTCCTTCCTTCCCTCCATCTGTCCTTCCTTCCTCCCTTCCTTCCTTCCTTCTTTCCTTCCTTCCTTCCTTCCTTCTTTCCTTCTTTCCTTCCTTCTGTCCTTTCTTCCCTCCATCTGTCTGTCCTTCCTTCCTTCCTTCCTTCTTTCCTTCATTCCTTCCTTCTTTCCTTCTTTCCTTCCTTCTGTCCTTCCTTCCTTCCTTCTTTCCTTCCTTCCTTCTTTCCTTCTTTCCTTCCTTCTGTCCTTCCTTCCTTCCATCTGTCCTTCCTTCCTTCCTTCCTTCCTTCCTTCCTTCCTTCCTTCCTTCCTTCCTTCCTTCTTTCCTTCTGTCCTTCCTTCCCTCCATCTGTCCTTCCTTCCTCCCTTCCTTCCTTCCTTCTTTCCTTCCTTCCTTCCTTCCTTCTTTCCTTCTTTCCTTCCTTCTGTCCTTTCTTCCCTCCATCTGTCTGTCCTTCCTTCCTTCCTTCCTTCTTTCCTTCATTCCTTCCTTCTTTCCTTCTTTCCTTCCTTCTGTCCTTCCTTCCTTCCTTCTTTCCTTCCTTCCTTCTTTCCTTCTTTCCTTCCTTCTGTCCTTCCTTCCTTCCATCTGTCCTTCCTTCCTTCCTTCCTTCCTTCCTTCCTTCCATCTGTCCTTCCTTCCTTCCATCTGTCCTTCTTTCCTTATTTCTTACCTTCCTTCCTTCCATCTGTCCTTCCTTCCTTCCTTCCTTCCATCTGTCCATCCTTCCTTCCTTCTTACCTTCGTTCCTTCCTTCTTTCCTTTCTTTATTCATTCGTTCCTCCCTTCCTTCCTTACCTTCATCTGTCTTTCCTTCCTTCCTTCCTTCCTTCCTTCCTTTCCTCGTTTCACAACGTCCCCAGTGGAAGATAAGACTTTATGACAACAACAACGACCCACAAACAGACATGCTGATGAATTCTCTGTGAACATGTCAAATGCAAAAAAATTCAGAAAACCTGGAAAAAGTTGGAAACTCTGGCTCGAGACTCTCTTTACAGTACGAGACGTTCAGGCAAGAGTTCAGAATGTGATTTATCTGATTTCCATCAGCGTGCCGGAGTATTTACAGTTACAGAAATTCAACCTACTAGTCAATTATAATGCAGAAGAATTGACCTAAAAAGACATTAATGTGTGCTGTGCCTCCATATGTATGAAATCACACACTAGACATTAGGTTAGAGATGCGTAACCATGGTAACCCGTGCCAACCGTTGTGGGATGTGGGAACTTATTACTTTTTGATGACTTTTCTAATTTTCTAACCAATGATTTCAGCTGTTAGGGTAAATGTTCCCTCCATCTGTCCTTCCTTCCTTCTTTCCTTCCTTCCTTCCTTCCTTCCTTCCTTCCTTCCTTCCTTCCTTCCTTCCTTCCTTCCTTCCTTCTTTCCTTCTTTCCTTCCTTCTGTCCTTTCTTCCCTCCATCTGTCCGTCCTTCCTTCCTTCCTTCCTTCCTTCCTTCTTTCCTTCCTTCCTTCTTTCCTTCTTTCCTTCTTTCCTTCTTTCCTTCCTTCTGTCCTTCCTTACTTCCATCTGTCCTTCCTTCCATCTGTCCTTCCTTCTTACATTCGTTCCTTCCTTCTTTCCTTCCTTCCTTCCTTCCTTCCTTCCTTCCTTCCTTCCTTCCTTCCTTCCTTCCTTTCTTCGTTTCACAACGTCCCCAGTGGAAGATAAGACTTTATGACAACAACAACGACCCAGAAACAGACATGCTGATGAATTCTCTGTGAACATGTCAAATGCAAAAAAAATTCAGAAAACCTGGAAAAAGTTGGAAACTCTGGCTCGAGACTCTCTTTACAGTACGAGACGTTCAGGCAAGAGTTCAGAATGTGATTTATCTGATTTCCATCAGCGTGCCGGAGTATTTACAGTTCAGACTCTCAAAACTATAACAAACGGAAACAACTGATTTTCAATATAGAGCAGAGACATAACAGTCAGGCACTTGTCTGAAAAAATTTCCACTTTCTGACGGAGCAGATTAAAGTTTGTTGACCTTTCTTTGCCACTGTAGTTTTACATTAAGTTTTTTTGACAGTGGTAGCGTATGTTGGTCCTCTCATCTTAATAGAGCAGTCTGTATTATTGAATCCAGGTTATGGCTCAGTCTTAGTGTGTGTGTGTGTGTGTGTGTGTGTGTGTGTGTGTGTGTGTGTGTGTGTGTGTGTGTCTCTCTCTTTCTACATTTGCGTCAGTTTAAAGAATCAATCCTCCCGCCGGCTCGCCTGGAAGAAACATGAACCTGCCAGACTAGCGTTTGTAACTGTCAAACATCCGAGCTCGGCAAAGTCCTGAGGTTTTAAAAAAAAAAAAAAAAAGGAGAAAAGAAAGAAAAATCTACCCAATCAAAATGCCCCCTTTTCTCAAATGGCCTTTATTAGTCCACAGGAGAAATTGAAAGCACATGGCTGCCTATAAATGTGAATTCAAACCGACCACAGAGACACTTAGATTGATAGAAGAAGGGGGAGGATTGCGTATAATTTTAGCCATTAAAACCTCAGGACAAATTAGGGTTGTTAATCTGTTATTTTGCCCTCAGTCTCAGCGTTCACTTCTAAGAAGCCACATACGCTATGAAAGGTCTGTCAGAGTAGGATTACCATTACCAGAGTGGCAGTAATGGACCATATTCAGTATTGTATATGGAGACATAAAAAAAACCCAGAGAGAGAAAGAGAAAAAAAAACCCCGATCCTGCAGCTGCAGACAGAGAGAAGAAGAAGAAGAAGAAGAAGAAGAAGAAGAAGAAGAAGAAGAAGAAGAAGAAGAAGAAGAAGAAGAAGAAGAAGAAGAAGAAGAAGAAGAAGAAGTAGAAGAGAGCATGTGATGAAATAAAAAGGCACATTTCTTTTTTAATTCCCTTTATCTCCTCCTTCTTCATGCACTCTGCTAGTTTTTGTTGTGGCATTTTCACACACACAAAAATTATATAGGTCAGATTACTGTGTGTGTGTGTGTGTGTGTGTGTGTGTGTGTGTGTGTGTGTGTGTGTGTGTGTGTGTGTGTGTGTGTGTGTGTGTGTGTGTCTCCAAGCCTCGAGCTGTTGGCTCTGATTCACTGCTTTACGTGGCTCTCTGTGGTAAAACACAGAAGCAGCAACAGTGTTGTTTTTGCCTTTTTTCTCCAACACAACACAACACAACACAACACACTGCTGATACAGAATATTACCTACAAATAATCATCTGGCATGTCAGCTGCAATGTTGAAATGTCATAATCAACCTGAAATATGTTGAAATTCAACCTACTAGTCAAGTATAATAAAGAAGAATTGACCTAAAAAGACATTAATGTGAGCTGTGCCTCCTCGTGTATGACATCACACACTAGACATTACATACTAAATATGTGAACTATCTGTTTAATATACTGGTATACTGGTTGGAGATGCGTAACCATGGTAACCGGTGCCAACCCATTGTGGGGTATTATGACGTCATCAAAGTAATGTAACTTTTACATTTTGATGACTTTTCAAATTTTCTAACCAATGTTGTCAGCTGTTAGGGTAAATGTTCCCTTCATCTGTCCTTCCTTCCTTCCTTCCTTCCTTCCTTTCATCTGTCCTTCCTTCTTTCCTTTCTTTGTTCATTCATTCCTCCCTTCCTTCCTTCCGTCTGTCCTTCCTCCATTCCTTCCTTCCTTCCTTCCTTCCTTCCTTCCTTCCTTCCTTCCTTCCTTCCTTCCTTCCTTCCTTCCTTCCTTCCTTCCATCTGTCCTTCCTCCCTCCTTCCTTCCTTCTGTCCTCCCTCCCTCCTTCCTTCCTTCCGTCTGTCCTTCCTCCCTCCCTCCTTCTCTCTTTCTTTCCTTCCTCTCTCTTTCCTCCCTTCCTTCTTTCCTTCCTCCCTCCCCCCTTCTCTCCTTCCTTCCTTCCTTTCTTCCTTCCTTCTCTCTTTCTTTCCTCCCTCCCCCTACCTTCCTCCCTTCCTTCCTCCCTCCTTTCCTCCCTTCCTTCCTCCCTCATTCCCTTCCTTCCTTCTTTCCTTCCTCCCTCCTTTCCTTCCTTCTTCCTCCCTTCCTTCCATGACTCGAGGACAACAGGAGGGGTTAACACTATAAAAGGTTATTTCTTTCTTTCTTCTTCTATTAAACTAATCACAGCTCGTTGTTGTTGTTTTTTTAAATCTCTGACCTTTCTGTATAAAAGCCACAGAACCAAACGATGAACTCGTTTAACAGCTTCTCAGATTGATTCATCAACTGCAGCTTCACATTGATCTTTTACACACAATAGAGCAAAACAATGGCGTCTGTCTTTCAACCTTTAAAAAACCTTTAATTAAACATTATTTTAAAGGTTGTAGCTTTTAAATGATAAGCCTTTAAGTGTAGAGCAAAGTGCAGCGTAAAGTCACTGCAGAAAATATACAAATAAAGTCGTTTTCATGGAGCAAATATACAAAAAAATGATATTTAACAGGTATATGGATGAGGAGTAGCTGTGTTAGTGGGTTGATTTTATTTATTTTTTGACACCAGGTGAATAATTAGGTTGTAAATACACTTGGGATAAAAGAAGAGAGGACGAAGAGAGAAGGAAATAGAAGCTACGCAGCTTTGTAAGAACGAACATTTCCAGACTGTTCTCTTTATTTCAGGAAACTGCGTCCAAACCCGCGTTGATATTGAAGTATGATACAAATTTCCTCCTCTGGTGTTTTGTCATCTCTCCCACTGAGAACTGATATTGATGCCAGCTTGTCTGTCTGCGACCTGACTGACCTGCACTGCAAAAAAACCTGCAGTCAAGTCCGAGTTCTGACTCAGTTTTTACTCCAGTTATTAAATGAAAAACAAGAAATTAGATTCTTATATAAGTTTTAAAAGCAGCATCAGGTTTGTTAAAATGTACATTTAGTATTTTTGTTGGTTTTATATCATTTGAAATGATATTTGCATCATTTTTTACCAAAAGTAAGACTGAATGCTCCTGAAAATGTCAAATGGTGTAACCACAGTAGAATGATAAATATTACATATTTTATCCTCCTAGAGAGAGAAAGAAAGAAAGAAAGAAAGAAAGTAAGACATAGAAAGGATGAAGAAGAGAAAGAAAGAAAGGACAAGAAGTAGGAGGAAAGAAAGAAAGAAAGAAAGAAAGAAAGGATGAAGAAGAGAAAGAAAGAAATAACAAGAAGTAGGAGGAAAGAAAGAAAGAAAGAAAGAGGAGAAAGAAAGAAGGATAAAGGACTAAGGAAAGAAAGAAAGAAAAGAAATAAAGAAAGAAAGAAAAGAAAGAAAGACATAGATATGATGAAGAAGAGAAAGAAAGAAAGAACAAGAACTAGGAGGAAAGAAAGAAAGAAAGAAAGAAAGAAAGAAAGAAAGAACAAGAAGTAGGAGGAAAGAAAGAAAGAAAGAAAGAAAGAGGAGAAAGAAAGAAGGATAAAGGACTAAGGAGAGAAAGAAAGAAAGAAAGAAAGAAAGAAAGAAAGAAAGAAAGAAAGAAAGAAAGAAAGAAAGAAAGAAAGAAAGAAAGAAAGAAAGAAAGAAAAGAAAGACATAGAAAGGATGAAGAAGAGAAAGAAAGAAATAACAAGAAGTAGGAGGAAAGGAACAAAGAAAGAAAGAAAGAAAAAAGTAAGAAAGAAAGAAACAGAGGTAGCCACAGTAGAATGATAAATATTACATATTGTATCACCTACAGTGGATTTAAGTGGACTTATACTAATAATGACTTCATTTAAATCAAATGTAAATGTTTCCTGATGGACACAAAGGGACCCACTTGTATATATGCATTTATATATGTTTTAATTCATTTTTTGAAGATTATAGACGTTTAATTTCACTTCTCTGCTTCCAAAGTTCAGTGAAATTAAAGACAAAGGGATTCATTTGTGACTATAAGAGTGAAAATAAACCATCACACACACCCTCCACCTTTCTTTAAGTGGATTTTGATGGTGTAATTTTTAGCAGTGTATCCGGTGGACGAGCTGATGAGCGTTAATGGACGTGCTGACTGCAGAGGAGTCAGCTTTCACCACAGCAGCACTCAGACACACTGCAGATCAATACACAGCGGCTCAGCTTTCAGCCCAGCCAACCAGCAGATCTGCTCACACACACACACACACACACACACACACACACACACACACACACACACACACACATATAAAGTCAGAAATGTTCTCAATGGCGAGCTTGTTGTGATTTAACAAGGAGGTGGAAGAGCATTTAAATTGTTGTTTTCCACCAAAATTGCACTGAAATATCTTTGGTATGTGCTTTAGCTCACGCGTATACACACACACACACACACACACACACACACACACACACACACACTCTCACTCACTTACAAACTCACATTGTCCTTCTGTCATACGTCACATGACCAGAGCAGCATGTTTTTGTCAATTACTCAAAGAGGTGAAACTCAGCAGTTACCTTCTGTTCAGGCTGGATTACGTCACTATCATAAAAATGTCAAAGAAGGAAGGAAAGGAGGGAGGGAGGGAGGAAGGAAGGAAGGAAGAGAGGACGGAGGAAAGAAGGAGGGGAAGGAAGGGAGGAAGAAGGAAGGAAAGGAAGGAAAGGAAGGAAAGGAAGGAAAGGAAGGGAGGAAGGAGTAAAGAAGGAAGGGAGGGAGGGAGGAAGGAAGAAGGAAGGAGTAAAGAAGGAAGGAGGGAAGGAAAGAAGGAAGGAAAGGAAAGGAGGGAGGAGGGAGGGAAGGAAGGAGGGAAGGAAGAAGGAGGAAAGATGGAAGGAAGGAAGGAAAGAAGGAACAGTCAAATTACATTATCATAATATCGTCTATGTTTCACTGAAAAACGCTGAAAATGTAAAGTTTTCATCCTGGATAATAATGCATATAACGTTGTTTAGGTTGATCCTGAATCCTGCAACTTATCTGAAATAACAAAGCTTTCACAGCAGCAGCTTCTTTTCCTGCATCATAGTTCATAATTTGACCATTGCAGCTCATATCTTCATTTTTACCGCCTATTCTTCAACCTATAATGTTTAAATGCCTTCTGAAAAGCTTGATTAGTAGTTGATGTAGTTACTATTGATGAGCTCTAATCTGCAGATACTCCATCTTTCCTTCACAATGCAACACTGGACTGAACCAACAAGGTTTAACAAAGCAGAGAATCAATGAATCCTGCAACAGATCCTGCAAAACAGCAGCAGCAGCAGCATTGTTCCCTGCATAATAGTTCAGTTTTCTGATCACATTTAACATATCTATATTTTTTAATGACTATTTTTCAAACAATAATGTGTAAACGCCTTCTAAAAAGCACTAATAGTAATGCTGATATGTCAAAAAACGCTGGTGGTATGAGCTCTAATCTGCAGATACTCAGCAGAGGTTTCCTTTACAAACTGATAAGAAACCAATAAGTCACATTAGGAGAAGATCAGCTAAAATAAATGTGTATAAGGTGTTTGTTCAGGTCTCAAATTGGAGAAAAAGGGGTTAAATTGGACCCTGAGCAGTATGTTAAAGGTTAAAAGTGTTAAATTAATCTAAAATAGAATAAAACAAAAACAGAATGATATTATTTTAGGCGTTCTGGTTGGTTTTTGGCATTACTTAGTTTTACGAAACACTTAAATACTGCAAGTTATTCATGTTATTATTATTATTATAGTGTTTCTAATGTGTAGTCTACTGAGTGGACTGGATTTAATAGAAAAAGGAGGCAACACGCAGAGAGAGAGGGAGGATATAAATGATTAGTAGGAGTTGAGTTAGTGTGAAATTATAGGTGAGAAACCACAACAGTGTCAAAAAGAAAGAAAGAAAGAAAGAAAGGAAAGACATAGAAAGGATGAAGAAGAGAAAGAAAGAAAGGACAAGAAGTAGGAGGAAAGAAAGAAAGAAAGAAAGAAAGAAAGAAAGAAAGAAAGAAAGAAAGAGGAGAAAGAAAGAAGGATAAAGGACTAAGGAGAGAAAGAAAGAAAGAAAGAAAGAGAGAAAGAAATAATGATATTTTAGGGGTTCTGGTTGGTTTTTGGCATTACACTTAAATACTACAAGTTATTAATGTTATTATTATTATTATAGTGTTTCTAATGTGTAGTCTGCAGGATGGGCTGGATTTAATAGAAAAAGGAGGCAACACATATAAATGATGATCAGTAGGAGTTGAATCAGTGTGAAATTATAGGTGAGAAACCAGAACAGTGTCAGATATAAAGATGTCATCTGTCACGCTGCAGACTCTCAGAGGAACGATCCTACTGCTGCAGACTCTCAGACGGGCTTCATCACTTCATCACTTCATCACACGGCTTCTAGTGCCACCGTCTGGACAGAAACACTGAGACACAACAGCTACCTGAGCGCTCTGCACATTGGCAGTCCGAGCTAAGATTTTTTAGAGAGATGTTAATTGATCCCAGGCCTGCGCTATAAATTTGTTGCTCCTCTCCAGCGGGTCAGAGCAGACATATTGACTTGATCACGGCGTCAGTCATGGATGATAATTGTTTCAGTTAAAGCGGTACAGTAATAGTAATGTGCTCTCCAACGCTTTGACGGCTGGTATCACGACTGGCTGAAGGATCTGTGTTTTATATTCCTGACAAAGCTCGTATTTAATTTAGTTTTCTTCTTGAAAGTATCAAGGAACAACATGTAAGGATTGGAGGATTAAGTCTTCACATGGCAGCAAATTATCTTCATCTTCTCAACATGATATTTTCTTTTTAGGGAGGGGAGGGGAGGGGGAATACTTGTGCATGTTTTCTCTCTAGATGTACAGCTTGATATTAAAGCTCCTTTGTGTTGTTCAGAACAAGGGAAGGGAAAATAGAGTCAAGGAAGGGAGGGAGGAAGGAAAGGAGGGAGGAAGAAGGAAGGAAAGGAGGGAGGGAGGAAGGAAGGGAGGAAAGGAGGGAGGAAGTAAGGGAGGAGGGAGGGAGGAAAGAAGGAAGAAAGAAGGAAGGAGGGAGGAAGGAAGGGAGGAAAGGAGGGAGGAAGGGAGGAGGGAGGGAGGAAAGAAGGAAGGAGGGAGTCAGAAAGGGAGAAAGGAAAAGAGGAAGGGAGGAAGGAAGGAAAGAAGGACAAAGGAAAGAAGGAAGGGAAGAAGGTAGGGGGAGGGAGGAAAGGAGGAAGGAGGGGGGGAGAAAGGAAAAGAGGAAGGGAGGAAGGAAGGACAAAGGAAGGGAGGAAGGTAGGGGGAGGAAAGAAAGAGAGAAGGAGGGAGGAAAGGAAGGAAAGAAGGAGGGAGGAAGAGAGGGAGGACAGAAAGAAGGAAGGGAGGAAAGAGACAGGAAGTATAGTTTCATTTAAATGAGGCATATTGACTATAATTTCCCAAAAATATGGGTTAAAACATGTTGTAATAAGTTGGTTATAAAGGTCTAACACATGAATTGGGTGATAATTGATATAATTTATGTTCTTATAAACAGTCAGTTTGGACTCAGAAGGAGAAAAGTTGCACAGAAGGAAGAGAGGAAGAAGAAGGAAGAGTTGAGTTTCATTGATGGTAGATGAGCAATATGTGCAGAATCATATATATCCATATTTTGACAATATTGTAGGGATGAGTATCGGTGCTTTCACTAAATATTTTTGATAAATAATCATCAGTAATGTGGATATAATGGAAGATAATAGCCTTTAAATGCAGGAAAAGACACTTAATCCATATCACGATATTACGATATTTAAAGACGATATCTATAAAATATCACGATATATCGATATGATATAATAAAGCTGAATAAAAGGAGTTGTTTTTGATTAAATTAGAGATGTGCATGTTTAAAGAAGAAGAAAGAGGAAGAAGAAATGCTGAGTTTGTTTTAAACAGCAAGAAAATAAAACAGAAAACTGTCTCATCAAAGCAGAAGTAGAGCAGTGGTTCACTGCCAGCTTTCACTATTTTACTAGTTTTTAGTTTCTCCAGGCTTTTTGCATTACTTAGTTCCGCTTCCCTGTTGGTGCTCATGTTTTAAAAACTACGACATTCATTAAATTCACCGTACTGCAGCCTCTGATTTAAATGTTAAAAAGCGCCCTGTTCCTATTTCTCTCTCTTCCAGCTCTGACCTCCATGATGTCTTACTGCATCTGACCTCCATGATGTCTTACTGCATCTGACCTCCATGATGTCTTACTGCATCTGACCTCCATGATGTCTTACTGCATCTGACGTCCATGATGTCTTACTGCATCTGACCCACACTATTTTTACCTATGTGCAGAATCATATATATCGATATTTTGACAATATTGTAGGATGAGTATCGTTGCTTTCACTAAATATACCCAAGCTCCATTGTGTTGTTCAGAAGATATTTATGTATTATATTCCAGCGTCTCTCTCGTCTCTCCGCTGAGCTTTCACATCATATGGAAACAGTTACAAACAAAAAAGAAGCAGAAAACTGTTTTTTTATGAATCAGTCTTGTACTTAGTGGCGGGGCCGGATCCTGCAATTACTCTGACAGTACAGGCAGCCTTTTATTCCCGCGGGGTCAGAGAGGAAGAGAAACCGCAGCGTATATACCCTCCGCTAAAATCTGACCAATCACCTTCCTGGAGGAGGAAAAATGGAAATACGGATCGCTTTAAAGTAACGTTCACATGACTGAAAAAAAAGGGTCAAAACACCAGAAACGATTATAGTACAAAGAACATCTTTATTATAATAGCAGTGTGTTACCGCTTGTGGCATTCATCTCTGTCTGCATATAACACACTACAAAGAACATTTAAATAAGATGGTTTTTGAAACAGAAAACTCATTTTCCAAATCGTATAAATACAAACGTTGGGTGATTCACACATAGACAGGCTGGTTAAATGGAGCCAGTGTGGAAGAATCTTTAGAGTGAATCCCCCCTTTAAAAAAAAAAAAGAGAATAAATAAAATGTCAAAGATCAGTTGAAGTTTAAGTTCAGGCCCTTTAATTAAGTGTGCTGGTGGTCTTTGTTTTGTAAGTTATTGCTCCGTTAATAAGATTTGAAGAGTTATAGTAGCTTTGATGTGTGTGTGTGTGTGTGTGTGTGTGTGTGTGTGTGTGTGTGTGTGTGTGTGTGTGTGTGTGTGTGTGTGTGTGTGTGTGTGTGTGTGTGTGTGTGTGTGTGTGTGTGTGGTGTGGGTGTTGATTGACAGCTGGCTCGGGGACTCACACAGTGTCACTTTAACACAATGCTGTGTCTCAAATCTCATACATCTGTACTAACACTTAATATCCTGAGTGGATAAGAAGAGATAAGATAAGATAATATTTTTCTTTATTAGTCCCACAGTGGGGAAATTTACATTATTTCAGCAGCAAAGTGGAGAGCTTAGAAACAGAAAAGCATCAATACAAAGAATAAAGAACAACAAATAATAAGTAAGTAAACAAGCAATAAAACAATAGAAGTAAAAAATATAGTAACATTATGTACAAAGTAAACAGTTGATACTGTTATTGCACATATTTTAAGTGAAAAAAATCATCTATAAACACACACACACACATAGACACACACTCACACACACACACACTCACACACACACACACACACACACACACACACACACACACACACACAAAGATATACAGTACCAATCAAAAGTTTGGACACACTTTCCCATTCACATCAATGAGAAAGTGTGTCCAAACTTTTGTCTGGTACTGTATATATACATACACACACACACACACACACACACACACACACACACACACACACACACAGAGCTCTGAACAGATGTGTGCAGATGTGTTTATGGATGAACACATGCAACGTACAGACTATGTGCTACTGAAGTACAGTAATATATCCAAAATACTGACATTGCAACATCATGTACATTTAAAAGGTGCAGTTTGTGAAGCTGTCCAGGTCGAGGGGGGGGGGGGGGGGGGGGGTTACTGGGAGCGGTGCAGGTTGTAAGTTCACACTGAGAAGTATGGAATCATGCAGCACTATGAGAACCTGGATGGTTTGACTCAAAACAGAGAAAAAATACACAAAAAGTGTGTAACTGTGCACACTTCTCACCCTCAACGGACGCCATCTTGGCTCCGTAGCAGGACGTCTAAACCATCAGTAGGTTTATTGGGTTAATTTAGCAGTCTGTAGGGATTATTAATTATTTAGATGCTTCTGTCTCCAAACAGAAAAGATAACGGTTTAGAACCTGCTCTATGTGTAAAGTGCCTTGAGATGGCTTTGTTGTGATTTGGCGCTATACAAATAAAGATTTATTGATTGATAATGAGCTGCGACTTCGGCTTCAAACCGGCTCCAATAAAACCAACGAGTGACGTCACACCTGGCTACAGTCTGTGTGTCTGGTCAGATGTTATTCCCATAGAGAAGCCGACTGTATCAGGTCTAAAAGTGCATTTATGAGCTGGTACATATAGAGGAGATGTCTACTCTACTCTGGCGTTTCTCTAAAAAAACCTCTGAACTCTAAAAGCATCTGACTCTCTGCCCGTTTGGAAACATGATCTCACAATAAATTTGCTCTTTATACAAGTGTTGCTGAAGTTTTGACCTTTTCAAACTTCTTTTTTTCCCCTTCCTCCTTTCCTCCACCTTGGATGGAAGTTATGCCAGAGAACAAAAAAAAAAAAAAAACACGATTCATGACGGCTCGTTAAAAAAAAAAAAGACAGCGTACATACAAACCAGAGGGCCGCTACACTCGGACGACCTCGTGACTTTTTATATAAACATACAGATTGATGGACAGGCTGAAAAATGTGCTTTTCATAACTGTTTTAGTTTAGAGCATCATTCACAGTCACCCGGTGCAGCGGTGCGGCTCAATGATCGCCTTTTAACAGGTTTTATGGACAACAACAGAAGAATAAGACACATAAGAAGTTCGTGGATCAGTTCTTTGTTGGTTTGAATCTGCACAACGAGGAAAATATAGAAAATCATCAGCTATTTCCTGACTGAGCCACTGAATAGAATAGATTAGTCTTTATTGTAAGTAAAAAAAGAAAGAAGGTGCTCGAGAAAAAAAAGAATAAAATAAATGACTAATTAGTACTAAAACTAACTTTTATAGTCATTTAACCCTCCTGTTGTCTTCAGGTGAGTTTTGACCCAGAAGGATTAATTAAAATATGAGGTATAGTTTCATTTAAATGAGGCATATTCGCTGTGGTAAAACCTGTTGGAATAAGTTGACTATAAAGGTGTAACACATGAATTGGGTGATAATTTATTTAATTTATGTTTTTATAAACAGTCAAACCAAACCGATGGTAGATGGGGCGATATGTGCAGAATCATATATCACAATGTTTTTGACCAAATAACTCAATATCGATATTTTGACAATATTGTAGGATGAGTATTGGTGCTTTCACTAAATATTTACGCTGTGAGATTTTTGATAAATAATCATCAGTAATGTGGATATAATGACAAAGTGGGATAAAGGCAGATAATAGGCCATATCACGATTTTACGATATTCAAAATCTAAGACGATATGTGTAAAATATCATGATATATCGATATAATATAATAAAGCTGAATAAAAGGAGTTGTTTTTGATTTAAATTAGAGATGTGGATGTGGAAGTGCCTGAGTTTTGCTTGAAGAAAACTGTCTCATCAAAGCAGAAGCAGAGCCAGGAGTTCAGTGGCCAGCTTCACTATTTTACTATTTTTTTAGTTTCTCCAGGCTTTGGGCATAACTTTGCCTTCCGCTTCCCTGTTGGTGCTCATGTTTTAAAAACTATGACATTCATTAAATTCACCGTACTGCAGCCTCTGATTTAAATGTTAAAAAGCGTCCTGTTCCTATTTCTCTCTCTTCAAGCTCTGACCTCCAATGATTGGTCTTACTGCATCTGACCTCCATGATGTCTTACTGCAACTGACCCACACTATTTTTTACCTGTTTCTCTCCCCTCCTCTCTCTCTCTCTTCCTCTCTCTCTCTCTGTCTCTCTGTCTCTGTCTGTCTCCTTCTCCTCTCTCTGTGTGTCTCTCTCTCTCTCTCTCTCTCTCTCTCTCTCTGTCTCTCTGTCTCTCTCTCTCCTCTGTCTCTCTGTCTCTCTCTCTCTCTGTCTCTCCTGTCTCTCTCTCTCTGTCTCTCTTTCTCTCTCTCTCTCTCTCTCTTATCTCTCTCTCTCTCTCCTCTCTCTCCTCCCCTCTCTCTCTCTTTCTGTCTCTCTCTCTCTCTCCTCTCTCTCTGTCTCTCTGTCTCTCCTCCCCCTCTCTCTCTCTCTCTCTCTCTCTCTCTCTCCTCTCTCTCTCTCTCTCCCTCTCTCTCTCTTTCTGTCTCTCTCTCTCCTCTCTCTCTGTCTCTCTGTCTCTCTGTCTCTCTCTCTCTCTCTCCCTCTCTCTCTCTTTCTGTCTCTCTCTCTCTCTCCTCTCTTTCTGTCTCTCCTCTCTCTCTCCTCTCTCTCTGTCTCTCTCTCTCTCTCTCTCTCTCTCTCTCTCTCTCTCTCTCTCTCTCTCTCTCTCTCTCTCTCTCTCTCTCTCTCTCTCTCTCATCTAATCAAAATCAAACCCGTGGGTCTAAATGTTTCGCACTAATCAGGGTGCTGGACAAACACCATCCTTTAAAAAAGTACAAGATGTTTTCGAACGGCCAAGATACACAAAGGATGTAAAAAAAAAAAATCAAATGTTTATACACCTCTTGTGCCTTTACTGGAACGCTTTGAGTGGAAGAGCTGGCCGATCTCGACGCTTTTTTTCTATCAAAAACACCTATTCATTAGGAGAGGAAATTGAATATAGATTTTTACAAGGTTCCTTTTGTATCTTTTTCTGCTGTCGACTGGTCGGTAGGTGTGTTTCCATCAGCCGGCTGCTTGTTGTAGCTTATTACTGATGGACTGACTGATGGTCTCCATTTGTTATTGTTTTATAGAGTCTCTCTGCGGCTTGGTAATGGCCAGATCTGTGTGTAATCAAAGCCATCTCCAACCCCTTCTTCTTTTCTCTTTTTCCCCTTTCTCTCTCTCACAGATACATCCTGCAGATTCCCTCTTTTTTTCCCCTTCTTCTTCTTCTTCTTCTTCTTCTTTCCCTCCTTTTAAATCTTTTTCTTTGCTGGGATGTCTTATAAAAAAAAAAAGGTTGTGAAAGAGCGACATGTGCAGAGCAGACCTCCGAACAGACAACCCTCCTCTCCTCCTCCACATACCAGAGAAAACTCACCCACTTGCCAGAGAAAAAAAAAAAAAAAGAAGGGAGGGAGGAAAAATTTATGTTTGAAAAAAATTAAAAAAAATCCCCAAATCTTGGAACGGGCTCATGCACACCCATGTGTCATCATTTATTTCCAATGTAGGGTTCCTGGAATCAGCGCATTAGAATGAGGGTGTTGAAATTGAGAGTTTTTCTGCTGTGCTTTGGGGACAGGTGCTTTCTGGTAAAAAAAAAAAAAAAAAAGCCTCTGACTTATCTGTGATTGAGGGAGACTTTAAATGGAATAATTGCAAGCAGAGGGAGAAAAGGAAGACCAGGAGCAGCGAGAGAAACTCCTGATTTTCATCAACCGAGATCTTCCTCTTTGTGTCTCACTCTCTCTCTCTCTCTCTCTCTCTCTCTCTCTCTCTCTCTCTCTCTCTCTCTCTCCTTCCGTCTATCTGTCTGTCTCTGTTTCTCTTTAACGCTCTCTCTCTCTCTCTCTCTCGCCCACATTTGTTCTCATATTGTCTATCACTGACATCCTCGATAGTGTTTTATGAGTTCAAGTCACTACTCAGCAACTTCTTTTCTTACATGATCGTTCTGCTGCGCCCTTCAACATATTTTCAAGCCTGATTAGATTTCAAACAGCTTTTTATGTTTCGCTGTTTCCAACTCGACTCAGGCCATGTTGCTTAAAGGATAACACTGTTCTCAACCAATTACCACAAAAAAAACGTCTGTGTATCCAAAGCCTGATGTGTCTTATGTGCCATTGTTGTTCAAAATCTAGTTTTTTATTCATTTAAGATGACTTTTTTGGGGGGGGGGGGGGTTGTGCCTTCCCTTAGCAAAAAAGTAGTATACTTGAAGTTCATTTTATTAAGTATGCTTGAGTGTAAGTATAAGTATAGCAAGTATACTACGGACCATGTACTAGTAGTGTACTAGAAAGTTTACTAATTTAATACCTCTTCGGACGGAATTGGAACATTTCTAAGTTTATAAAAGTCTACTTAAGTATACAACAAGTACCCTCATCTATATACTACTAGTGTACTAGGTTTATACTTCTAGTCCACATTTTAGTTTATTGAAGTATCCTAAAAGTATAGCACAAGTCCACTCTTCTATATACTGCCATTGTACTAGTTATATACTATATGATGTTGAACATATAAGTTTATAACAGGGGTAATACCTCAAAGCTAATGTGTGTAGTGAAAAACATTTTTATTCTGCTAAATTAAATGTAAGGACGAGTCAATTACTTGAGCTTATTCTGTACTTGGATCCAGATATACTAAGTATTAGTACTTTGTGGCAGAAAGAAGTAAAAAGTTTACTAAAGTACAAGTAGAAGCTTTAGTATTAAAGTATAAGTGTAAGTCTTAGTATTAACCTTTGTGTCGTCCTCCCGGGTCAAATTGACCCTGTCTGTTTTGACTGTTCCTTCTTTCCCTCCTTCCTTCCTTCTTTCTTCCCTCCTTCCTTCCTTCCTTCCCTTTTCTTCTGTCCTTCTTTCCTTCCTTCTTTCCTTCCTTCTTTCCTTCCCTCCTTCCTCCCTCCCTCCTTCTTTCCTTCCCTCCTTCCTTCCTTTCTTCCTTTTTTCTTCTTTCCTCCCTCCTCCTCCCTTCCTTCCTTCCTTCCGTCTGTCCTTCCTCCCTCCTTTTCTCTTTCTTTCCTTACTTACTTCCTTCTTTCCTTCCTTCCTCCCTCCTCCTTCTTTCCTTCCCTCCTTCCTTCCTTCCCTCCTTCCTTCTTTTCTTCCTTTTTTCTTCTTTCCTTCCTTCCTCCTTTCCTTCCTTCTTCCTTCCTTCCTTCCTTCCTTCCTTCCTTCCATCTTCCTTCTTTCCTTCCTTCCCTCCCTCCTTTCCTTCCTTCTTTCTCCCTTCCTTCCTCCCTCCTTTCCTTCTTTCCTTCCTTCTTCCTCCCTTCCTTCCTTGACTCGAGGACAACAGGAGGGTTAAAGTATAAGTGTAAGTCTTAGTATTAATGTACTTAGTCTTAGACTTTTCTTTATACTTTTCAGTATAAGCCAAGTATACTTCACTATACTATTCTTAAGTATATAAAATATAGTTTATAAAAAGTAAACTTCAAGTATACTGCCTCAGTTTTAGTATAAAATAAGTTTACTCGTAGTACACTTGAATAAACTACTTTTTGCTGAGGGTTTATTCAGGTTAGTAGACGGGTAACAAGGAGTCCAGGCGGTGGACGTTGTGGTTATGTGGTATGCGCCTTAAACATTAAGCCACTCAATCTAGACACACACACACACACACACACACACACACACACACACACACACACACACACACACACACACACACACACACACACACACACACACACCACACACACATCGTCCCGTACTCACTAACTCACCAGTAACACATTGTTGGTTTTGCTCTGTTTTGTGTGGCTTGCTTCATAATAAGTAAAATATATAATAATACCGACTTTATCCGAGATTATATTCATTATAATTTAATCATTTCTCAGCTTATTGTTTCATTGTTCGGTCTGTGAAACGTCCTCTATGTAAAACTCGTGAACCCAAATGATTACTCAGTTTTTATCATGTTTTTTATTATTGATGATGTTTGGTTAAGTTACAGTTAAATACAGTAATTCTGCAGGAATGTGCAGCTGAATTACAGTAATATGATAATATGATGACATAACTGCTGCATAAGCTCACAGCTGTCATTTCACAATAATTGTAATTTCACATGTAAAAATAATGAATGTTACAGTAATTTACTGTGAAAGTAGAGCAACAAGTAGCCAGTGATTTACTGTAAATGTAGTTAAATACTTTACAGTCTGAAGTAATGATCAATAAAAACTGAGTCTTCCTTTCTTCTGCTGAGAAACGTTAAAGCTGTTTTTACCTCTGAGCTGCAGAAATACTTCATGTATGATTTCAGGACTTTGTTGTTGAAAGATTCTTTCAGTGCCCTGTTTTCCTATAATTCATTATAAATACACATAATGATGTTTTCAGTCAAAGTGAAAGCAGTTAAACAGATTTTATTTTCACTTATTCTCCGATATAAACCCTCCTGTGAGTGTGTGAAGTGGCAGTAATCCCTTTGGTTTGAAACATATCAGGAGTTTGTTCTGCGTCTCTTTAACAGCTCTGCTCCTGGCCAGCGTTCTGCTTTCCTCCACCCTGGGAAAATATTTTCTCTTGCTATTGAAACGTTAGAATTCAACCATCAAACTGTAAGGCTGCTTCTCGTTCCCTGCTGGGTGAAGCTGAGCCGAGCTGCACAACACCTCGTATCTCCGTCCCACACATGCGTTCACCTCCGAAACATCACATTTCCCTTTAACCCTCCTGTTGTCTTCGAGTCAAGGAAGGAAGGGAGGAAGGAAGAAGGACGGAAGGGGAGGAAGAAGGAAAGGAGGGAGGAAAGAAGGAAGGAGGGAGAAAGGAAAAGAGGAAAGAAGGAAGGAAAGGAGGGAGGGAGGAAGGAAGGAAGGTAGGAGGGAGGGAGGAGAGAAGGAAGGAAGGAGGGAGGAAGGAATGAAGGAAAGAAGGACAGAGGAAAGAAGGAAGGAGGGAAAGAAAGAAGGAGGGAGGGATGAAAAGAGGAAGGAAGGAAAGAAGGACAGGAAAGAAGGAAGGAGGGAAAAAAGAAGGAGGGAGGAAGGAAGGTAAGAAGGACAGGAAAGAAGGAAGGAGGGAAAGAAAGAAAGAAGGACTAATTACTAATACGAATTAGACCCTGAACAGTATGTAAGGGTTAAGTCCCTTTACAAAAACATGCTCCCACATATATTCCATATATATTTATATATATCCAGAATCTCCTTTTTCCCAATACTTCATGAAAACTCTATGAAGTCCACACTTAAGCACCGTTACATCAAATGGAAATATTATATACGGGTGTAGCAGAACACAAACTCTCAGAGTCAGTGTGTAAGTTGGGTGATGGAGCAGTAAAGTAAAAGCAGCTGCAGGTACAGTGTGTAAAAGTTAGTGCATATTTATAGAGACGCAGTAGACTGAAGTGAGTTTAAAGCAGTAAAGGAGACATATCAACAGTTTTCATCTGATCCATACCAGTCTACTGTCAGTCTTTATCTTCATTTATATAGTGATATTGTCACCTTAAGGTACTTTTCACACAGAGCAGGTCTAGACCGAACGCTTTAATTCAATTTAAAGAGACCAAACGTTCCCATATGAGCAACACTTGGTGACAGCAGCAAGAAAAAAA
>NC_084977.1:31801161-31831819 GCF_963691925.1 Scomber scombrus | reverse complement strand
GTTTGAATCTGCACAACGAGGAAAATATAGAAGATCATCAGCTATTTCCTCTATGTAAAATAGAATAGTCTTTATTGTAAAGTAAAAAAAGAAAGAAGGTACTCGAAAAAGAATAAAATAAATGACTAATTAGTATTAAAACTAACTTTTATAGTCATTTAACCCTCCTGTTGTCTTCAGGTGAGTTTTGACCCAGAAGGATTAATTAAAATATGAGGTATAGTTTCATTTAAATTAGGCATATTCGCTGTGTAAAACCTGTTGGAATAAGTTGGATATAAAGGGTCTAACACATGAATTGGGTGATAATTTATATAATTTATCTTCTTATAAACAGTCAAACCAAACCGATGGTAGATGGGCGATATGTTCAGAATCATATATCACGATGTTTTTGACGAAATAACTCGATATCGATATTTTGACAGTATTGTAGAATGAGTAATCGGTGCTTTCACTAAATATTTAACGCTATGAGATTTTTGATAAATAATCATCATCAGTAATGTGGATATAATGGAAAATAATAGCCTTTAAAAACAGGAAAAGACACTTATTCCATATCACGATATTACGATATACAAAGACGATATCTATAAAATATCACGATATATCGATATAATATAATAAAGCTGAATAAAAGGAGTTGTTTTTTTTATTAAATTAGAGCTGTGGATGTTTAAATAAGAAGAAGTTCTGAGTTTGCTTGCAGAAAAACTGTCTCATCAAAGCAGAAGCAGAGCAGGAGTTCAGTTGCCCAGCTTTCACTATTTTTACTAGTTTTTAGTTTCTCCAGGCTTTGGGCATAACTTTGCCTTTGCTTCCCTGTTGGTGCTCATGTTTTAAAAAACTATGACATTCATTAAATTCACCGTACTGCAAGCCTCTCTTAATTTAAATGTTAAAAAGCGTCCTGTTCCTATTTCTCTCTCTTCAAGCTCTGACCTCCATGATGTCTTACTGCATCTGACCTCCATGATGTCTTACTGCAACTAACCCACACTATTTTTTTACCTGTTTCTCTCACCTCTCTCTCTCTCTCTCTGTCTCTCTCTCTCTCTCTCTCTGTCTCTCTGTCTCTCTCTCTCTCTCTCTCTCCATCTCTCTGTCTCTCTCTCTCTCTCTCTATCTCCATCTCTCTCTCTCTCTCTCTCTCTGTCTCTCTGTCTCTCTGTCTGTCTCCTTCTCTCTCTCTCTCTCTCTCTCTCTCTTCTCTCTCTCTGTGTCTCTCTCTCTCTCTCTCTCTCTCTGTCTCTCTCTCTTTCTCTCTCTCTTTCTCTCTCTGTCTCTCTGTCTCTCTGTCTCTCTCTCTCTCTGTCTCTCTTTCTCTCTCTCTCTACTCTCTCTCTTTATCTCTCTCTCTCTCCTCTCTCTCACCCTCTCTCTCTCTTTCTGTCTCTCTCTCTCTCTCTCTTTCTCTCTCTGTCTCTCTGTCTCTCTGTCTCTCTCTCTCTCTGTCTCTCTTTCCTTCTCTCTCTCTCTCTCTCTCTTTATCTCTCTCTCTCTCTCTCTCTCCCTCCTCTCTCTCTCTTCTGTCCTCTCTCTCTCTCTCCTCTCTCTCTGTCTCTCTGTCTTCTTCCCTCTCTCTCTCTTTCTGTCTCTCTCTCTCTCTCTCCTCTCTCTCTGTCTCTCTCTCTCTCTCTCTCTCTACTCTCTCTTCTCTCTCTCTCTCTCTCTCTAATCAAAATCAAACCCGTGGGTCTAAATGTTTCGCACTAATCAGGGCGCTGGACAAACACCATCCTTTAAAAAAGTACAAGATGTTTTCGAACGGCCAAGATACACAAAGGATGTAAAAAAAAAAAAAATCAAATGTTTATACACCTCTTGTGCCTTTACTGGAACGCTTTGAGTGGAAGAGCTGGTCCGATCTCGACGCTTTTTTTTCTATCAAAAACACCTATTCATTAGGAGAGGAAATTGAATATAGATTTTTACAAGGTTCCTTTTGTATCTTTTTCTGCTGTCGACTGGTCGGTAGGTGTGTTTCCCATCAGCCCGGCTGCTTGTTGTAGCTTATTACTGATGGACTGACTGATGGTCTCCATTTGTTATTGTTTTATAGAGTCTCTCTGCGGCTTGGTAATGGCCAGATCTGTGTGTAATCAAAGCCATCTCCAACCCCTTCTTCTTTTCTCTTTTTCCCCTTTCTCTCTTCTCACAGATACATCCTGCAGATTCCCTCCTTTTTTCCCCTTCTTCTTTCTTCTTCTTCTTCTTCTTCTTTCCCTCCTTTTAAATCTTTTTCTTTGCTGGGATGTCTTATAAAAAAAAAAAAGGTTGTGAAAGAGCGACATGTGCAGAGCAGACCTCCGAACAGACAACCCTCCTCTCCTCCTCCACATACCAGAGAAAACTCACCCACTTGCCAGAGAAAAAAAAAAAAAAAGAAGAAGGGAGGGAGGAAAAAATTTATGTTTGAAAAAAATAAAAAAAAAATCCCCCAAATCTTGGAACGGGCTCATGCACAACCATGTGTCATCATTTATTTCCAATGTAGGGTTCCTGGAATCAGCGCATTAGAATGAGGGTGTTGAAATTGAGAGTTTTTCTGCTGTGCTTTGGGGACAGGTGCTTTCTGGTAAAAAAAAAAAAAAAAAAAAAAAACCCTCTGACTTATCTGTGATTGAGGGAGACTTTAAATGGAATAATTGCAAGCAGAGGGAGAAAAGGAAGACCAGGAGCAGCGAGAGAAACTCCTGATTTTCATCAACCGAGATCTTCCTCTTTGTGTCTCTCTCTATCTCTCTCTCTCTCTCTCTCTCTCTCTCTCTCTCTCTCTCTCTCTCTCTCTCTCTCTCTCTCTCCTTCCGTCTATCTGTCTGTCTCTGTTTCTCTTTAACGCTCTCTCTCTCTCTCTCTCCCACATTTGTTCTCATATTGTCTATCACTGACATCCTCGATAGTGTTTTATGAGTTCAAGTCACTACTCAGCAACTTCTTTTCTTACATGATCGTTCTGCTGCGCCCTTCAACATATTTTCAAGCCTGATTAGATTTCAAACAGCTTTTTATGTTTCGCTGTTTCCAACTCGACTCAGGCCCATGTTGCTTAAAGGATAACACTGTTCTCAACCAATTACCACAAAAAAAATGTCTGTGTATCAAAAGCCTGATGTGTCTTATGTGCCATTGTTGTTCAAAATCTAGTTTTTTATTCATTTAAGATGACTTTTTGGGTTTTTTTTTTGGGGCCTTCCCTTAGCAAAAAAGTAGTATACGGACCATGTACTTGTAGTGTACTAGAAAGTTTACTAATTTAATACCTCTTAGGACTAAATTGGAACATTTTTAAGTTTATAAAAGTACACTTTAAGTATACAAGAAGTACCCTCATCTATATACTACTAGTGTACTAGGTTTATACTTCTAGTCCACATGTTAGTTTATTGAAGTATCCTTAAAGTATAGCACAAGTACACTCTTCTATATACTGCCAATTGTACTAGTTATATACTATATGATCTTCTATATACTGCCATTGTACTAGTTATATACTATATGATCTTCTATATACTGCCATTGTACTAGTTATATACTATATGATCTTCTATATACTGCCATTGTACTAGTTCTATACTATATGATGTTGAACATATAAGTTTATAACAGGGGTAATACCTCAAAGCTAATGTGTGTAGTGAAAAACATTTTTATTCTGCTAAATTAAATGTAAGGACGAGTCAATGACTTGACCTTATTCTGTACTTGGATCCAGATTTACTAAGTATTAGTACTGTGTGGCAGAAAGAAGTAAAAAGTTTACTAAAGTACAAGTAGAAGCTTTAGTATTAAATTATAAGTGTTAACCTTCGTGTCGTCCTCCCGGGTCAAATTGACCCCTGTCTGTTTTGACTGTTCCCTCTTTCCCTCCTTCCTTCCTTCTTTCTTCCCTCCTTCCTTCCTTCCTTCCCTTTTCTTCTGTCCTCTTCTGTCCTTCCTTCTTTCCTTCCCTCCTTCCTCCCTCCCATCCTTCTTTCCTTCCCTCCTTCCTTCCTTTCTTCCTTTTTTCTTCTTTCCTCCCTCCTTCTCTCTTTCTCTTCTCCTTACTTCCTTCCTTCTTTCCTTCCTTCCGTCTTCCTTCTTTCCTTCCTTCCCTCCCTCCTTTCCTTCCTTCTTTCTCCCTTCCTTCCTCCCTCCTTTCCTTCCTCCCTTCCTTCCTTGACTCGAGGACAACAGGAGGGTTAAAGTATAAGTGTAAGTCTTAGTATTAATGTACTTAGTCTTAGACTTTTCTTTATACTTTTCAGTATAAGCCAAGTATACTTCACTATACTATTCTTAAGTATATAAAAATATAGTATATAAAAAGTAAACTAAGTATACTGCCTCAGTTTTAGTATAAAATAAGTTTACTCGTAGTACACTTGAATAAACTACTTTTTGCTAAGGGTTTATTGAGGTTAGTAGACGGGTAACAAGGAGTCCAGGCGGTGGACGTTGTGGTTATGTGGTATGCGCCTTTAAACATTAAGCCACTCAATCTAGACACACACACACACACACACACACACACACACACACACACACACACACACACACACACATCGTCCCGTACTCACTAACTCACCAGTAACACATTGTTGGTTTTGCTCTGTTTTGTGTGGCTTGCTTCATAATAAGTAAAATATATAATAATGCCGACTTTATCCGAGATTATATTCATTAAAATTTAATCAATTCTCAGCTTATTGTTTCATTGTTCGGTCTGTGAAACGTCCTCTTATGTAAAACTCGTGAACCCAAATGATTACTCAGTTTTTATCATGTTTTTTTATTATTGATGATGTTTGGTTAAGTTACAGTTAAATACAGTAATTCTGCAGGAATGTGCAGCTGAATTACAGTAATATGATAATATGATGACATAACTGCTGCATAAGCTCACAGCTGTCATTTCACAATAATTGTAATTTCACATGTAAAAATAATGAATGTTACAGTAATTTACTGTGAAAGTAGAGCAACAAGTAGCCAGTGATTTACTGTAAATGTAGTTAAATACTTTACAGTCTGAAGTAATGATCAATAAAAACTGAGTCTTCATTTCTTCTGCTGAGAAACGTTAAAGCTGTTTTTACCTCTGAGCTGCAGAAATACTTCATGTATGATTTCAGGACTTTGTTGTTGAAAGATTCTTTCAGTGCCCTGTTTTCCTATAATTCATTATAAATACACATAATGATGTTTTCAGTCAAAGTGAAAGCCGTTAAACAGATTTTATTTTCACTTATTCTCCGATATAAACCCTCCTGTGAGTGTGTGAAGTGGCAGTAATCCCTTTGGTTTGAAACATATCAGGAGTTTGTTCTGCGTCTCTTTAACAGCTCTCCTCCTGGCCAGGGTTCTGCTTTCCTCCACCCTGGGAAAATATTTTCTCTTGCTATTGAAACGTTAGAATTCAACCATCAAACTGTAAGGCTGCTTCTCGTTCCCTGCTGGGTGAAGCTGAGCCGAGCTGCACAAAACCTCGTATCTCCGTCCCACACATGCGTTCACCTCCGAAACATCACATTTCCCCTTTAACCCTCCTGTCGTCCTCGAGTTGAGGAAGAAGGAAGGAAAGGAGGGAGGAAAGAAGGAAGGAGGGAGAAAGGAAAAGAGGAAACAAGGAAGGAAAGGAGGGAGGGAGGAAGGAAGGAAGGTAGGAGGGAGGGAGGAAGGAAGGAAGGTAGGAGGGAGGGAGGAGAGAAGGAAGGAAGGAGGGAGGAAGGTATGAAGGAAAGAAGGACAGAGGAAAGAGGGAAGGAGGGAAAGAAAGTAGGAGGGAGGGATGAAAAGAGGAAGGGAGGAAGGAAGGAAAGAAGGACAGGAAAGAAGGAAGGAGGGAAAAAAGAAGGAGGGAGGAAGGAAGGTAAGAAGGACAGGAAAGAAGGAAGGAGGGAAAGAAAGAAAGAAGGACTAATTACTAATACGAATTAGACCCTGAACAGTATGTAAGTGGTTAAGTCCCTTTACAAAAACATGCTCCCACATATATTCCATATATATTTATACATATCCAGAATCTCCTTTTACCCAATACTTCATGAAAACTCTATGAAGTCAACACTTAAGCACCGTTACATCAAATGGAAATATTATATACGGGTGTAGCAGAACACAAACTCTCAGAGTCAGTGTGTAAGTTGGGTGATGGAGCAGTAAAGTAAAAGCAGCTGCAGGTACAGTGTGTAAAAGTTAGTGCATATTTATAGAGACGCAGTAGACTGAAGTGAGTTTAAAGCAGTAAAGGAGACATATCAACAGTTTTCATCTGATCCATACCAGTCTACTGTCAGTCTTTATCTTCATTTATATAGTGATATTGTCATCTTAAGGTACTTTTCACACAGAGCAGGTCTAGACTGAACGCTTTAATTTAATTTAAAGAGACCAAACGTTCCCATATGAGCAACACTTGGTGACAGTAGCAAGAAAAAAACTCTCCTTTTACGGGAAGAAACCTTAAACAGAACCGGATTCTGGGTCTAAAATCTCAATCTCATTTTTATTCATAATAATAAACCAGAGGAAAAAATGTCATTCTCTTAAAAATGCACCTTACACTTGGAAACAATCTGCAAAAAATAAGACTTAAAATTAGATTTGTTTTTGTCTGCCAATGCAGCTGCTTCAAAACGCTTTATTCCAGACCTCGTTTTAATTGCAAATGTTTCCAGCTTCACAGTAATCTAATCTGTTTGATTTTCTTCTATTTACCTTCTATTTACCTTCCTAACATTGTTTTGTTGGATTTGTTGGATTCTTCCTCAGTGGTATTAAAAGGTAAAATAAAGGTTAATAAATAAGAGTGAGGCTCACTATACTGTACATCCATTTAGATCTAATTAATGCACATTATGCTATTCTTACAGAAATTACATTTATTTATTATTTACATCTCCTTTATGTTCAGACCATAGACTGTATATAAGAAATGGACGTAACATCCGTGACGTCACCCATTGGTTTGTGTACTGCTGCTCGGAGGCCAATAGTATCGGATCTGAGCAGCGCCATCTTGAAAATTTCAGGTGCATGCTGGGAAAAATAAAAACAGGGATTCTACTTATATGGGCATCAGGAGGAGCATGAGGCGCCCTCCTGAACCTGTGAACCAATCAACCTGTCAATCACCACGTAGCCACGCCCTAATGCATACCCTGCTTTATCGTCACATATAAAATCAGGGAGGCCAAAATGTCCCAAATGAACATCATACTGCATTGAAGAAGGCTTTAAACTAGCGATTGAGACCATAAACACATTTTGAAAACGTTTACTGAGGTTAGAAATCAAGTGAGAAGTTGGTGAATTCTCCATTGACTTGTATAGAGACGGAAGTCCTTTTGACACCAAAACGGTCGCCCCCTGGTGGCCTTTTGATAGAATGCAGTATTAAGTTACTTCAGCCTCATTTCAGAGGACCTGAGCTCCCCGCCTGGTTCAGATGCAATGTGTTTCTTTGAGAGGAGGAAGTGTTTAGGCTCTTTGGTTAAACTGAGAGAAAGACGGTGGTTTTGGTTAAATCTTAATAAACACATTGTGACTCTTGCTTCATGTCACATCTGACTTTTTTCTGCATTAAAAACCAGAATACCACGATCTCTCTCTCTCTCTCTAACCTCAACCAAATGCTCCTATTGTTTAAACATGACTGTAAAAATGTTTCACAATACTGTCGTCACCGTCAGTTGATGTTGCATGAGCCGATATTTTGGAAAAACTCAATGAAATGTGTCAATGAAATGTTTTTTAGTTCATATATTCATCAACATTTCCTCATTATGTTACTAGAAAGTGTCATCTGGCTGTTTCCAACACAACTAAAAACTGCTGTTGCAAATTAGTCCTAACTTCATTTCTAGGAGACGGAGGAGGAGGGGGGGGGGGCATTAAACCAAACAAATACACATACCAAAGCAAACGTGGGTTTAAGCTGCAACGCTTTAACACAACAAACAAACAAACAGAGGGATCAGACTGAGTTTAATAAAGGGAGGAAGGGCAAATGGAAGGAAGGAAGGAAGGAAAAGAAGACAGCAAGGAAAGATGGAAGGAAGGAAGGAAGGGAGGAAGGACAAATGGAAGGAAGGAAGGAAGGAAGGAAGAGAAGGAAGGGAAATGGAAGAAAGTGAGGAAGGACATGAAATGAAGAGAAGGAAAATAAGACAGGAAGGAAGGAAAAGAAGGAGGAGAAGGAAGAGAAGACAGCAAGGAAAGATCTAAGGAAGGAAGGAAGTGAAGACAAGTAGGAAGGAAGGAAGGATGGAAGGAAGGAAGGAAGGAAAAGAAGGAAAGATAGAAGGAAGGAAGAGAAGGCAGTGAAGACAAGTAGGAAGGAAGGAAAAGAAGGAAGAGAAGACAGCAAGGAAAGATGCAAGGAAGGAAGGAGGGAAGGAAGAAAGGAAGGAAAAAATAAGAAAAGAAGGAAAGTGGACCGGATTCGACCCCTTTGCCGGCCGGTTCTGACCCACGGGCCTCATGTTTAACCTCCCTTTCTTAGAGGAACAAAAAGCAAATAAAGAAAAATAAAAGCATGAAAAAGTAAAAAAGTAAAAACCTTTTTTGCAGAAAGCAGGTTTCTGCAGGGCAGCGAGGAGAAAAAGCTCCGAGCTCAGTCAGCCTGCGCAAGCCAGTGTTGAGTAATGCTGTTAGTAAATACCGAACCAATTACCGCTAACGAGGGCCTTATTGGAACCAGATGAACATTTATTGAATTTGTCAGAGAAAGGTAGAGTGCAGATAGCTAATGAAGTGCAGCCGCAGCGCCGGAGCCAAGCAGCCAGGCGCTGAGGGGAAAAGCATAATTCACCTGGCAATGCCACGATGTTTCCCATGTTTGTGGTTTTATACTCATTTAATACTGCAGAAACAAAAAGAAGTAAGTCCAAAAAAAGGGAGGAGTTGGAGTAGAGAGAGAGAAAAGTACATTTTATTCGCCATCTAATGCAATAATGTATTTTAATTTATACCTAAATCCAAAAAGACATAAGTAAAAAAAAAAGGGAGGAGTTGGAGGAGAGAGAAAAAAGTATATTTTATTCGCCATTTAATGCAATAATGTATTTTAATTTATACCTAAATCCAAAAATATGTTGTTGTAGAGACGAGCTGTGTGGATGTTTCCCTCCATGCAAATTCCATCCAAATCGTTTCTGAACCCTGAAAATCTGGAACGTTTAAAGTCCTCACACGATTCAAAAGCCACCGAGCTGATGTCCTGAACTCCCCTCTGACACACACACACACACACACACACACACACACACACACACACACACACACACACACACACACACACACACACACACACACACGGTCATGTTCAGCTGTAGTCGGTTATGTAACATTGGAAATAAAAGCAGTGACATAGCTCCACAAAACCAGATGCATTTTATAATTGTGTTATGAGAAATGAACTTGTTTTTTTATTTTGTTGCTATCAGTCGTATCTGAACTGTATCTCATGTGGATTGTGTTCAGCTGTTAAACGCATCACATGTTCGTCGTTAAAACCGTGTCAAACATTCACTGCCAATGATTTTAAAGCTGTATTAATATATATATTTATATATTTTAAAAAAAAACATGGATTGAATCATCATGTGTGAGGTGAAAGGTCTAGTTTGTAATGCATATTTCCTCAAGTATCTAATTTGCACTAATTCATATTTTTTATGTAGTTAATGGATCAAATGACTGCGTGTGAATGTGTAAAATGTCGCTGCAGCTCTTCCAGGGTTTTAGCATCTAGTTTAGGTTTATTGTCTGGATCAGCGTCAGTGTTTCCAGCAGCAGCAGCAGCAGCAGCAGCAGATGTACTCTACCTGCTCAGCACAGCAGCAAACAGTTAAAAACCAGTTAAACACTAAAGCTGGGGAAAAAGTGGAGCATTTAGCAGCTAAAGAATGAGATATTTTAATTAAGTAGCTGGTGGAGACCAAACTAGAGCTAATAAGAAGAGTAAATATTGGATTTATATTCAGCAGGAAGCTCAGACATTAATAACCTGCAGCAATAGAAGTTATAATAATATGTGTTTAATAATGGGTCTCATGCAAGAAGCCACATATGAATAAATTCTCTCTTATGTATGTTCATATCTATAATTTGTTCTTATTTTGTTAGTACTCATTGATTTCTAGTATTCATAAAAGTCACCTGAATATCATATAATATATATTAGATTATAATTGTATTATTAAGACATAGTATTGGTTGATTGATCCCATTTAGCAGCTAAAGAATGAGATATTTTTCTAAGTAGCTGGTGGAGACCAAACTAGAGCTAAAAAGAAGATTAAATATTGGATTTATATTCAGCAGGAGGACACAGTGAAGCTCAGATGATCATGTTGCTCTTTGTCTGTTTGCTAAAGGGTTAGGTATAATAACCTGCAGCAATAGAAGTTATAATAATATGTGTTTAATAATGGGTCTCATGCAAGAAGCCACATATGAATAAATTCACTCTTAATTTTGTTCATATCGACAATTTGTTCTTATTATTAGTTTTGCTTTTTCCCATTTTACAAATGATCGAGAGCCACGATAAGAAAATAAATCATGTTGTCATAGTTTTAAATTTGAGGAACATGAATATCATATAATATATATTACATGAAAAATTACTATTGGTTGATTGATCCCAATTAGGACTATAATAAATTTAAGTTTATTTAACAGTACATCAGTTTAATTACTGCTAAAGTTCTTTTTCTTCTTTCAGCCTTTGTGGTACTTAAGAATTTAAATATAATTTGATTTTTATAGAAACTATTTGATTAATTTGAGACGTGTTAAGTTATATTTGTTTGTGTTGCATTTCCATAGCCATTTCCACATAATTTAATTTTATGCTGCTAAAGTTATCAGTTGTTACAAGTTTGTTTTTCTGGGTTTGGATCAGTGTGTTTTCTTCCCTCTTCTGTCATTATTTTGCCTCTTTTAAGGGGGCAACACCTTTTTTTGTAAGGTGGCATCTCTCTGATTCCTGAACATGAACATAACACCTGCTCTTATATGTTTTACCTCTGCTAATAACAAATAATCAGCTAAACGCCTCTAATTTAAGATGAAGTGGGATTCAAGAGCAGATCTGAGTGGTATTAACTTCTCTCATTTATTTTTTATTTATTTATTTTTTTTAAACATCTGTTTATTACATTTGTTAGTTTTACAGAGAACAATACAGAACAAGAAGGCACATATAGGTAATTATAATAGCAATAATAATGATAATCAAACAGAAATACAGTAGATAAAAACTACAATTAACTGTGAAAAATAAGTAAAAAAAAAAAATTTAAAGTAAAAATTAAAATCAAACAAAATAAAATAAAAACAAAAAAAGATATATAAAATAATAAATTAAAATAATAAAATAAAAATAATAAATACATAAATAAAATAATAATAAAATAAAAATAATAATTATAATAAAATAAAAATAATAATGATAATAAATTAAAAATAAATAAATAAATCCTCAGATCAACTCTTCATTCCAGCTGTTTACTTCCATTAATTTTTACTCTTAACAGAAATTTAAGATAATGTTGCTGCCAGGTTTAAAAAATGCCCCAAAAAAATGAACAAAAGCAGCTTTAAATTGTATATTTAATATTCCACTTGGTGTTTGTTTGACTCAGTTTTGTTGTATCTGCTGTAAGTCAGAGCGGACTGCAGCTGCTGTCCAGAAACAAGAAGCCATCACAACATTTTCATATCATCACTCTTTTTAAGCTCGATATGTTATTTTATTTCCACATGCAGCAGTTACTGATCAACATTATCATTCATTAGGAGTCGTGTTTCTGTCCACCAGTCCAAATATTCTCTCTCTTTTAGCTCTGTTTTTACTCTCTACTGCTTAACTCCTGAGGGAAATATCTAAATGCTCCACTATGTTCACCAGCTAGTCTACAGATAACTGTGTGTGTAGCAGGTAGAGTACAGCGGCTTTTACTGTATGAGATGGGAGAGTAAACCAGGACATGTTGAAGGCAAACATTCATCCACCAACACAAACTCCACACCCATCACAGCAGAGCCGAGCACAGCAGAGGCGGATTTTATTGGCTCATGTTCAGAAATGAGGCTGACGCGACCTCTGCCCTGATTCAAGCCTTCAAACCAGTTTTCATCCACATCTCTCCTCTGGCTCCATCACGTCATTCATCCTGCGTTAACCCCCTTTTCTTCCTCAACCCCCCCCACCCCCCCTCCATCCTCGCCTCTGCCTCTTTCTCTCATTATACAGTCGCTTCTCATCCTGCCAGCTGATGGTTCAGTGCAGCGGGACCCTCGGGCTCCACTCACTGTCCCTTTGATTTCTACCCACAGACAATGAAAAAGGAGGGCACACGTCCTCTATGTAGAGTACACACACACACACACAGACACACACACATCATTGCATACATGTGCAGCCGGACACGCATGCACACACGATACCGAATGACTATACATGGAGAACATAGTCTGTACATTACATGCGTTCATCCATGCACACATCTGCAGAGTCGATGCTCAGCCATGTGGACACACTGGTCACCCTGTCCTTTATACTACACACTCATCTGTGCAGAGCTGTGTGTGTGTGTGTGTGTGTGTGTCTGTGTGTGTGTGTGTAAAGCATTAAATCTCAATAATGTAAAATATTCAAGAATAAAGTCATGTAGCACACACTGTAAATGATGGATTGTATCATGCTGGAAGTGGCGCCTCATGCTCTCTCGCTCTCATCATTATCTTAAAGACTACAACTGTGGATGTGGTGAAACTGGCAATTTTGTGATTTCACTCACGGCTCTTAAATGCAACACAAACACTAGTATAAATGTGTGTGTGTGTGTGTGTGTGTGTGAGAGAGAGAGAGAGAGAGTGTGTAAAACAAAAATACAGCTTAAATGAGTTGCGGCAGCTGTGCAAACCTGCCCACATTCATTGCAATGAACCAAGTAAAGCTGCAGCTAATAATTATTATTATTCCTTGTTATTATTCATTTGTTTATCCTTTTTTTAAATTAAAGCTTTAGATTTTTAAATATTGTTTTGTCTGACCAACAGTTTAAAATTGAAATATATTCAGTTTTTAATTATATAGAACAGAGAAAAAGAGTTAATTGGTTATTATCACAGTTGTGGCTGATTAATTTTCCATCTGTCGGCTGAGTTTAGTTTCGGTTGTTTCTGCTCGACGTTTCTGCCAAAATGTGAAGAAAAAAAAAATCAGTCCACATTCATGCTGGGTAAAAACTGGCAGACTCACACTTCCAGTCTTGCAAAGCACCAACTTTTTTTTTTCTTTCTTTAGATCAGATTTTTTAATGATGTGGCAAATTCTTCTTGTAAGTGAGTAAATTTAAACAGAGAAGAAAGAGTAGAAGAGTAATTCAGCTTTTTATTCCAATGTTCCAACTCTGCATGTTTGATCAAATTTCAACCCTCTCATCTTTGTTGATGTTTTGCAAAATGTCCAATTTCCTAAATCCTATTTTTCCTGCTTTTATTTATATTGTTATGCATCTAACAGGATAATAAAAAGTCCAAATGATCCACAGACTCATTTTCAACACTCCAAACTGAAATTTCCTGTCACATAAACTGTCTAAATTTACTACTTTTAATTAATGGCCTTTCACCATTTTTTTAAGTCACATTTTTCATTATGTCATGTGTTTATAAAGGCTTATGTAATGCAACCTTTTCCATGTTTATACTGTAGTATTCAACTCCTGCCATATTTTATTCTGTGTACTTTCCATTAGATGATGGATAACAGTTAATTGGTGTGTGATCATCACCTAAACGCTGCCTGCAGCTCTTTAGCCCTCACGTACTGTTCATATTCTGGCATTTCAGAGTACCTCCTCAAACCTCAAATCATCCGTAAACACCTCATCAGTCATTAATAAATATGTGATTAATCCTTAATGAAATGTCTTTTAGTTTTTACACTTTTTATTAATGGAGGAAAATATTTATAATCATAAGATATACATCACACTGGAGAACAATGTTGCTTTCAATGAGTTATATTAAATGTGAATAAACAGTATTTTAACATTTTTCTTAATAAATGAGTCAAAAACTCAACAAAAATTTGTTAAAGCTGCACAAAAACAGTTTTTTCTTCTCTCAAATGTAACAAAAAAAGAGTAAAATTAAACCCTGAACAGTGTGTAAAGGTTAAAAGCTCTTTGACACCTGACTCGCTTATGTCGCCATCTAATGGACAAAGCGGGTATTGCACGTGCGAATTAAATTACATCACACTGATTATAGATTATAGGAATATAGAGATACATCTTCTCTATGTGTGTTCATGTTGTTAATGTGGTGACAGTGTGTGTGTGTGTGTGTGTGTGTGTGTGTGAGTGTGTGTGTGTGTGTGTGTGTGTGTGTGTGTGTGTGTGTGTGTATGTGTGTGTGTGTGTGTATAGACTATAAAGCCATCCGCACACACACAAACACATCATGAACTCTTCACAGTCCACGTCCTTCTCTGTTTGTCAGCTGGGCTTCATTCACAAAACGTGGCTCTGCTGCCGGCAGCATTTCCCCTGCTTTCTATTTAAGGGGAAGAAACTTAAAAAACTTCTTTAAAAGAAAAAAGAAAAAGAAAGAACCACTAACTTTGTTCTGAAGGTCTGTGTTTGTTTTCTCAGATCTGTCTGCTCTCTTTCTCTTCCCCGTATGGCAGAAATGAATCCAAGCGGAGAGCCAGAAATTCGAGGATAGATTGGGTTACACTACTTCCCAGAGACAAAAGTGGCCTATATGGGAGGGTCGGCCATGACAGTTGGCAGTTGGTTGGGTTTGGGGCGAACCTGATACCATAATTTAGATCTGCCATAAACACACAGAAATGAGACACAGACCTACTCTCTCTCTGAAATACAACCATGGGAAAACTGGGCATTTTGGCTGCAAGAAAGCTCTGCCCCGACCGTAACATGAAATACATGCTTTTATGATTAGATGTAACGTGTTTATCATTGCTTACACAAACTGATGGAAACTATTTGCTTGGCCTTGCCCATGTTGCCTGCATGTGTACGGCGCAGCAGCAGCAGCAGCGGCAGCGGCGGCGGCGGCGGCTTGGGAACAGGTATTAGTTTCTGCTCAGGGAGATGGTTTAGTAATGACTCCGTGTTTAGATGTGCAGATTGTGCTGACTCCCATTGGTCTAGCTAGCATGTGTGTGTGTGTGTGTGTGTGTGTTGATCTGAAGATGAATGAATTGTCATAATCATTGTTTTCAACTGTTCGGGGTGTGCGGTGGACAATCTACGTTCCTGCTTGTGCTCAGTAAGGAGTTTGTGTGTGTGTGTTGACGTCTCCTGATTAGCTCTGGCACTGCCGCCGAGCCAGTGGAGAGTTTTTTTTTTTTTTGGAAGATTAGCTTAGCGGGATGGTTTCCTGTCTGATCTACAGAAATCAAGTCTTTCCAGTCTTGAGGGCCAACAGTCAGCAAACACATGCAGGGCCTGAAAGATGTTTGATATTGTGGACGCAACTTTTCTGCCAGCTCTGTTGAACAAAAAAATGTGTTTCTGTCATGCAGCCAGCAGCGAGGCTGGAGGCTGGAGGCAGAGCAGAGGTGTCTCTGCCACTAACAGCCAGTAAACGTTAACTCCAAAAGAATCTCTGACTTTACTGTTTGTTCTAAAAGTCCCATTAAAAACACAGAGGCAATGCATATGTTTTTACAAGAAGTTAAAGTGGACATATTCTCTACATCTCCAGCTCTATATTTATATTCTGGGTTTTTACTGGAATATCTTTGCATGATTTCCAGTTAAAAACTCCTTATTTATCTTCTACTGGTCCTTTATGCAGCCGCTCAGTTCAGCCTCTGTCTGAAACAGGTCGTTTTAGCTCCTGTCTCCTATTTTTGCAATGAAAACACCCTAAAATTACATGATTTAAACCTGAAATGTTATGACTTTTCCCCTAAAGTGGCCCAGACAGTAGAAAAATGATATATCTCAATATTTGTTTTTTTTTTTTGTAGCTTGGGTCAGTGTTGATTGGTTTGTTGCCATTCAAATATTCTAATTTTGGTGCATCCTTTACTTACACTATTTTCTGTATAAACTAACCACTTAAATATTTGGTATGGGGACTAATTAAACCTGCTCCATACTGTGAAGGGTCAGAATATGAACAGTATTTAAGAGTGAAGGCTCCACTGATTTCACCTCTTCTTCTTTTTCTTTCCTCGATATTGAAACTTGTCAAACACAGGTCAAAAAATGAACCAATGCAGCTTTAACTTGTATATTCCTTTTATATTTTATATTCCATTCGGTGTTAGTTTGACTCAGTTTGCTTTGTTTTAAGACACACTTGACACATTTGAACCTGCCTTTTAATGCTTATAGAGTAGAAACGAGATGACATATATACAGCTAAGTCGGTATATTTATTTGCATGTTATTGAGTTTAAACTGAAAACAACACATTTAACAATCTATAATAGCTGCACTACCAGAAGAATACATTTAGAAGTTGTAGGGATTCAATCGAAATAGATACTTATGTTAATAATACTCAGACTAACCCTGAATAGTTGATTCTACATTCGTATTTTCTGCCTCGTCTCCTCCAGCAGCAGCTACCTCCATCTTCATCCAGACATCTTTTAAACAAGAAACCCTAAACCTGTGTGTGTGTGTGTGTGTGTGTGTGTGTGTGTGTGTGTGTGTGTGTGTAGTTGTGAGTGTGTGTTATGAAAGAAGAGATCTGATAAAAACATCTAATAAGAATATTTGAGCTTTTTATTGTGTGGCTGCCAATTTGGGTCAAAGATGAAACATGCTGCGTCTGAAATGACGAAACGAGCTGCAACAAACATCCACTTTTCTTTTACGTAAATGTGAAGCAGAGCTGCAACAATCAGTCAATGAATCAATGAAGATGATCGGCAGAATATTGATCTGCAACGATTTCGATAATTGAATAATCTTTTTAGTGATATTTTATGCAAAAATGCAAAATATTAGCTGGTTGTAGCTTTTCAAATGTGATGATTAGAAGCTTTTATGTGACGTACGTGATAATAAGCTGAATATTTTAGACCAGGGATGTCAGACATGCGGCCCGCGGGCCAGAACCGGCCCACCGAGGGGTCCAATCCGGCCCACTTTCCTTCCTGTCTTCTTTTCCTTTCTTTGGTTCGTCTGTCCTTCCTTCCATCTTTCCTTCCTTCCTTTTTTCCTTCCTTCCTTCCTTCCTTTCTTCCTTCCTTCCTTCCTTACTTCCTTCCTTCCTTCCTTCCTTCCTTCCATTTGCCTGTTGTTCCTTCCTTCCATATTTCCTTCCTTCCTTCCTCCCTTTCTTCCATCTTTCCTTCCTGTATGATTTTCCTTTCTCTGGTTCGTCTGTCCTTCCTTCCATCTTTCCTTCCTTCCTTCCTTCCTTCCTTCCTTCCTTCCTTCCTTCCTTCCTTCCTTCTTGTCTTATTTTCCTTCCTTCCTTCCTTCCTTCCTTCCATATTTCCTTCCATCCTTCCTTCCGTTTGTCTGTGCCTTCCTTCCTTCTTTCTTTCTTTCTTTCTTTCCTTCCTTCCTTCCTTCCTTCCCTCCATCTTTTTAATGGTCCGGCCCACATGAGATCAAATTGGGCTGTATGTGGTCCTGTTTTTGTGACATTTTATCAACAAAATTATGAATTAATAGCTTAAATAACTAAGTGATTATCAAAAATGGCTGTTTCTGTCAACTTATTGGTTAGTTTTAGCACATATGCACCCAGAGGACCCCAGCTGGAGAGCACTCCAACCCCCCCCGTTGATCTCAGCTTTATTTTTACCTTCCTGCCCCCTTCCTCCTCCTCCTCCTCCTCCTCCTCCTCCTCATCCTCCTCTCTTGCTTTTATCTTTGACTCAACCCCTCCTCCTCCCCCCCTTTTCCCCCCTCAGTGCCTTGGATGAGGTAATTTCCTGTCTGGCTGACTCACAGCACTCACACCTCTGAATGAAAAGGATGGAGGGATGGAGGGATGAAGGAGGGATGAAGGAAAGATGGATGGAGGGAGTGTTAGGTGTCAGATCTGCATCCAGAAAAAAGCTGTTTTGTTGGCTCAGATTTCAGAGATTTTCTGCCTGTCGCCTTCGTCCTGCCAAAACATAATTAATACTCTGATATGCATGTGGAGAGGGGGGGGGGGGGCAGCTCCAACACATTTAAACAATGCAAACACACATATATGTTTATTTATAGTACACATCATAAATTGACCCCGTCTGTTTTGACTGTTCCTTCTTTCCTCCCTTCCTTCCTTCCTTCTTTCCTTCCTCCTTCCTTCCTTCCCTTCCCCTTCTTCTTTCTCCCCTCCCTCCTTCTGTCTTTCTTTCCTCCCCCCTACCTTCCTCCCTTCCTTCTTTCCTCTGTCCTTCCTTCTTCCCTTCATTTTTCCCTTTCTACCTCCCTCCTACCTTCCTTTCTTCCCATTCCTCCCTACCTTTCTCCCTCATTTCCTCCCCCTACCTTCCTCCCTTCCTTCTTTCCTCTGTCCTTCCTTCTTCCCTTCCTCTTTCCCTTTCTACCTCCCTCCCTCCCTCCTTCCTTCTTTCCTCCCTGTATAAATACACATATATATATATATACATGTGTATATATCTTCTGGGAGACGGTCGACTTCATTCTATAAATTTGGACATTTACACACAGCTTCAACTGAATCGTCAGTGTTGAGTCGATAAGGTCAGACACACAACCATCATCCTCATCATCATCCTCATCATCAGCAGCTGTGTTTCAGCCCCAGGAGCCGCCTGAGTCCTCCTCCTCTTCCTCCTCCTCCCCCTCCTCCTCCTCCTCCTCCTCATCCTCCTCTCTCTGGGAGTATCACGCTGCATCATCAACCCGAGCTCCGGGGCTGCGGGCCATCCGTCACGGCGCTCACTAACTTCCGGGAGGTCAGGTATCTCAGACGGGCTCGGGTCAGGAAGGGGGATGTAGCTGCTGGAAACATCTGATCCTGATCCAACAACAGAGTCTCGGAGTCAGTTCCCAGCTCCTCAGCCTTTAAAAAAAAAGAAATATATAAAATCACCTGTCCAGTAAAATATTTCGGGGGTTCGGAGGAGACAGCTTGAGTTCCACCTGGCAGAGAGCGATCTGTGTGTGTCTTGATATTAAGCTTCATGTCAAACTGACCCCGTCTGTTTTGACTGTTCCTTCTTTCCTTCCTTCTTTCCTCCCTCCCTCCCTCCTTCTCTCTTTCTTTCCTTCCTCTCTCTTTCCTCCCTTCCTTCTTTCCTTCCTCCATACACCTTTCTTCCTTCCTTCTGTCCTTCCTTCCTCCCTCCCTCCTTCTTTCCTCTGTCCTTCCATCCTTCTTTCCTTCCTCCATCCCCCCTACCTTCCTCCCTTCCTTCTTTCCTCCGTCCTTCCTTTCCTTCCTCCCTTCCTTCTTTCCTTTCCTTCCTTCCGCCTTCTTCCCTTCCTTTCCTTCTTTCTTCCTCCCTTCCTTCCCTCTTTCCTTCCTCATTCCTCCCTCCCTTTCCCTTTGTTGGAAGGAAGGAAGGGAGGAAGGAAAGGAAGGAAGGTGGGAAAAGAGGAAGTTTCCCACCTTCCTTCCTTTCCTTCCTCCCTTCCTTCCTTCCTCCCTCCCTCCTTTCCTTCCCTCTTCCTCCCTTCCTTCCTTGACTCGAGGACAACAGGAGGGTTAAATAAAAGTCTCTGTAGCGATGGATGGGTCGCCGCCTTGATTAGGCCCAGAAGGCCTTTCAGTCGGGGCAGCGGGGGGTGGAGGGGTAAATGACCCAGTCTGCCCTGCATCAGATACAGGACTGTATTTATGACTCCCTGCTGTCTACAAAATACATGACTTCAATTGCGGTCGCAGCTGAAATAGACTAACAGTGCACACTTTGGTAGCTGTAACCATTTAGCCTGTGAATGTTTGGTCAAGAATAGAAAACTGAGGTTTCCACAGCAGAGCCGCACGAAGCCGAGCCAGCCAAGACGTTGCTCTTTATTTATTGCACAATTTTTTTCCTGTGATTTCTTGATGCTTCGTTTTAACGTCAGAGACAGCTGGAGAGGTTGAAACCGAGAAGCAAGAAGCACGCTGAATTGTGTCCGTGACATTTTGATTTTTTACGCTGCTCGGTTTGATTATCTGTTACGGTTCTCCGAGCAGATTTTAGCCCCTAATCGAATTGTTTTTATACTTTTATTCAATAAGGAAAAATAAATTGGATTTTTGTTTAATACTGTTATTCAATAAAAATGCACGTTTCTTACTGTTACTGTTACCCCTCTGCCTCTTTAACCTCAGGTCGCCACCTTATTGAATTGTTTCAAGACTAAATTGAACACTGACAGATTCCTTTAAAAAATATACAGCCTGTTTCCAGTCCTCTAAATCACTGTCCGTGATGTTTTGCAATGATTTAAATCTTGTTTTGTGCTCATTGACAGTTGTTTCTCATATTGGAAAAAACACCAGAGACCAATCAGTCATTTAGAGAAAATCAGCAACAGAAAAATAGCCAAAAAAATGGCAAAGAGCACGAATGGATGCAGCTGTAAGTCGACCCTTTAATAGTCATGTTTCTTTACATTAAGTTATTATTGATACAGTACAGCTGCTACAGCTTTTGTATCTGGGTCAATGAGGTTTGTTTGTGTCCATGTGGTTTAGTTTAAATTTAAAGGGTTAAAATGTGAAAATAAACGTATGAATAACTTGCAAACATTCTTTTTTTGTGGACCCAGCATCAAATTTCTGCTTTTAATCCATTTAGAGAGAATATATTAGAGGATTATGGCAAAAATGTCTAAGTGGTGTAACCATAAAAACTTTGTACCAAATAATTCAACTTGCTTAAAAACAGTAAATTGTCAATAAAACACCATATCAACTAGTTTGGCATGATCTTACATTATAACTTTTATATTAAATAAAGGTAATGGAATACAATTGTTCTAAATATTACATTTACTCTGGTAACCATGGAGATCAGGAAACATTTACATTGTGGATAAAATATGTAATATGTATCATTCTTTTGTGGTTACACCATTTGACATTTTCAGGTGCATTCAGTCTTACTTTTGGTAAAAAATGGTGCAAATGATATAAAACCAACAAAAATACTAAATGTACATTTTAACAAACATGATGCTGCTTTTAAAACTATTTTAACAGATTTTTTAATTGCTCATCTTTGCCAACACTTATTCATCACTGACCCATCAACTGAAAAATGCAGAAAATACAACACAGCCTCAAACAAAAGCATCTAAATCAAAAACATGAGTTAAAAATAAAATGGCAATTCAGTATGATGAATGAAAAATGGGCTTTTATTCAGCTTATAATCAACTTTAAAGAGCCTCAGGAGTAACTGACAGATGTATGAATAAATCTTTAGCAGGTTGGAGTGAGTGAAACCGTGCAGTAGCTCTCAGCTGTGATTTGTCACCTCCTGGTTAAAAAGCCACAGAAACACAGTTTGCTGCCAGTTTTATTCTGAACTAAACATAAAAGTTCAAACCAGCAACAGACTGAAATTACTTCTGACCTATAACCATAACACAGACAGCCATGAATAGATCTGGAAATGTGACGGATTGCTGCTCCTGTTTTTCCTCTCGTTTAAAAAACCTTTTATTTAATATCCTCAAATATTACAAAAGTTAAAAAACTCTCCTGGATAATGTCACAGTTATATATGTTTAACCTTTGTGTCGTCCTCAAATTGACCCCGTCTGTTTTGACTGTTCCTTCTTTCCTCCCTTCCTTCCTTCCATCTGTCCTTCCTCCCTCCCTCCTTCTCTCTTTATTCCCTTCCTTCTTTCCTTCCTGCATCCCCCTTTCTTCCTTCCTTCTGTCTTTCCTTCTTTCCTCCCTCGATCTCTCTTTCTTTCCTCCCTCCCTCCTTCCTTCCTTCCTTCCTTCCTTCCTTCCTTCCTTCCTTCCTTCCTTCCTTCCTTCCTTCCTCTCTCCTTTCCTTCCTTCTTCCTTCCTCCTTTCCTGCCTTCCTTCCTCCCTCTTTTCCTTCTTTCTTCCTCCCTTCCCCCCTCATTTCCTTCCTTCTTTCTTCCTCCCTTCCTCCCTCTTTTCCTTCCTTCTTCCTTCTTCTATCCTTCCTTCCTCCCTCCCTCCCTTCCTTCCTTCCTTGACTCGAGGACAACAGGAGGGTTAAACTATTTCTATTTCTCAGTTTTAGAGGAATAATGTTGTCTAAACACTACAATACCCATGAGCCCCGGCTGTCGTCAGTATGCAGAGGGAACCGGTCAGAGATGCGAATCAGAGCAGGAATGACTTTAAAAACACGGATGTTGAGCCACAGTTGCTGATTTCCCTCAAAAATTACCCACAAATTCAAAGTGAATTGATTTATGCTGCAGGTTTTAAAGTCGGTTACCTCAGTGTCTTACAGCTGGAGAGCAAGGAGGAAACAGATACGGGAAGAAATGGAGACAGTTTCTCATGCTTTTAAAGGACTTTAATGGACACAATGGATCCCCTCAAACCCAATCTACTAGCCCAGCTCCTTCCTGTAGATGATCCCTGTAACCTCTGTTGTGTTTGTTTTGTGTGAGTTTTTAAATCTGGTGTCTTGTGTGGTGACTTTCCCACGCTGGCCTTTAGCTGCAGTAATGATGCATTTTACATCGCTCATAGCAACCAGCAATGATTTGTTTGTAACCTCTGACAGAGATTGACTATCAATGGTGTTGCCTCACCAGCATTGGGAATAACGCTGCAATCCATTGTAATCGGGACTCGGGGAAAAAACGACCTCTGACCAGGCGGGGAGTTCTGGTCCTCTGAAATGAGGCCAACGCGGAAGTAACTTAAAACTGCATTCTATCAAAAGGCCACCAGGGGGCGACCGTTTTGGTGTCAAAAGGACTTCCGTCTCTATACAAGTCAATGGAGAATTCACCAACTTCTCACTTGATTTCTAACCTCAGTAAACGTTTTCAAAATGTGTTTATGGTCTCAATCGCTAGTTTAAAGCCTTCTTCAATGCAGTATTATGTTCATTTGGGACATTTTGGCCTCCCTGATTTTATATGTGACGATAAAGCAGGGTATGCATTAGGGCGTGGCTACGTCGTGATTGACAGGTTGGTTCACAGGTTCAGGAGGGCGCCTCATGCCCCTCCTGATGCCCATAGAAGTAGAATCCGTGTTTTTATTTTTCCCAGCATGCACCGTAAATTTTCAAGATGCCGCTGCCCAGATCCGATACTATTGGCTTCCGAGCAGCAGTCCACAAACCAATGGGTGATTCCTGTGGCTGCCAGAGGGGGGAGAGCATGGATGTATTGTAAGAGCTAATAGGGTGCTGTCACTCAGCCTGATTTCCCCCCAGTGGCCACTCGTGGTATTGCAGCCAAAAAACAAAAAAAATCTCCCCCAAAAAGCATTTTCCCCCCATAGACCACCACTGTAAAAGAGACGTCTGTAAAACTGCTGACAGGACACCTCGAACTGCAGACAACCTCAATTATGACTCTTTATGTTATGAACTTTTTATCCATGAAGGTTTTTATATTTGTAAAACCTTCCTCGAGCCGAGAAAAGCTGTGACGTAATCACAACGTAAAGTCTGTGGGCCAAGAAGGGGGAAACATAGTTCTTATAGGACTGACTTGGCGCCATTTTTGGTCCATTATCCAGCTCTTATAATACATCCATGAGGAGGAGTAGACACAAGTTCCACACTGCAGGTTTAATCTGTAGCTTTATAGCTGCATGTGACAGCGTTTTAAACTCTGTTACTGGATGTTTTTTCCTCTAATGCACCTCGGGAGTTGTTTTTAACTTCTCCCACAAAGTTTTTATGTCCACAAGCTTGTAAATTCAACTTTTTTTAATAAAGAACCAGATATTTTTTTAAACACAGTTGTTCATCTTTTAGGATTAATGATTTCACCAGGAGTTTCATGCTGTTGCAAGTCACCGAGTAAAGCTCCAAGATGAGGCCACAAAACTCGAATCTAAACTGGTATAAAACGATTCAAATCAGCCGAGTGATTCGTAATTTCCACCTCAAGTAATTAACGAGACAGTTTTAAAAGCAGAAGGTTCAGTACTTAAAGCGTGAGGTCTGCAAAAATTCAGATTGAAAGCTAAAATCTTCCCGTTTCTTTAGGTCACGTAGCAACAAAATGAAAACACTGGCCAGGATTAAACAGCACAATGCACCAACATGCATCCTTTGTGATTTTTACCGCAGAGGTTTACGTGTTATTTATGTCCGCTTCTTCCTCCCAAACAGCCTTTAATGTGATTTCATTCTGAACTGCATGTCAGCTGAGATGATTTGCCGGCGGGCTCTGGTTTCAAATAAATGAACAGTGCTTTTGATCCTGTGTGTTATAAAGTGAAGTTTGCTCGGTCGCTCGGCTCGGAGAGAAGAGCTGAATAATCCACTTCCAGCTCGGGCCTGCATCTGAGCGTCTGGAGTCAGTGTGTGTGCTGTTAAAGAGATTCAGATCCTGTTTTGCTTCATGCCTCTTGTTCTCTTGGCATCATTAAAGCAAAAACAATGGCGCTCCGAGTAAATAGCCATGGAAACGCAGACATGGCTGCAGATAAACAGCAAAGGCCAGCCAAGGTTTTATTCGGCATGTGCAGCCGTGTGACCCGCTCTCTCCTTTCTCCCCACTGAAACCGCTGCGTCTAAACATTAGTTTCATCCCTGTTGTGCACATTATTGTATGTTTTTGGACGTCGTCAAATTCATTTTAGGGGGTTTGGAAAATAAGCGTTGGTGTGCGTGAATGGATTTGGATTCAAGGTGTCGATGTGTTGGCGTTTCAAAGCCAAATCGTCCCACATTGGGTTGTTTTTTGTTTGCTTTGTTGGTTTTTTTGTCACCACATTGAAAAGTTGGCAGACAAGCTTCTATACCGAACCCATCCATCCACCCATCCATCCATCCATCCATCCATCCATCCATCCATCCATCCATCCATATTTCCATCCATCCATCCATCCATCCATCCATCCGCCGCTGCCACCTCCTTCACACCGCACCATCCTTCACTCACACACAGCTGCTGCCACCACATCTGGGAATGATTTGATCGAAACCAACGAGAGGAGAGGAAAAGTGAGATGAGATGAAGCCGTACACTCAGTCATCCTCCACCACTCCTTTATATCGTCTGTCTGTGACGTAGACGCATCCCCTCTTCGGTATTTATTGATTACTTTCATATCGTTAATTGAGTTCCCTCTGGACTTATAAAGGCTGTGCTCGTTAGCTCTGGTTTGAATAAACTCAGCGTCTTGTGAGGAGCTGCTGGCACTCTGTTGATGTTGCTGCTTTAACTCTTTATTGACCGAGTCACATTAACAGAGAGCTGAAAGTATTTGACTTTTGAGTGAAGTTTATTTACTTTTGATAGGATTTTATTCTTATTTATTACCTTTGTAAATCATGATAATATCAGTGATGGAGATAATGAATACCAAAATATGATGAGAGATGTTTTATATAGTATTTATACTCAGATATCTTTCAGGGAAGGAAGAAAGGAGGAAGAAAGGAGGGAGGAAGGAAGAAGGAATGAAAGGAGGGAGGAGAGGAGGAAAGGAGGGAAGAAGGTTATTCATACGTTTATTTTCACATTTTAACCCTTTAAATTTAAAATAAACCACATGGACACAAAGAAAAGGCTAATATTCAATTTAAAAGATTTTTGCACCTAAATTAATTACTTTTATGCTTTTTGGGTATCTGGTTTGCATTTGTTTTCTAATACAGTTTATATAAGAGCCCAATCAATCAATACAGGAGCAGAGGAAACTTTATCCTGAGCCCAAATATATGTTTGAGGTGATTTAGAAACAGCGTCAATATCACGGCGTGAAGTTTAACCTTCCTGTCGTCCTCCCGGGTCAAATTGACCCTGTCTGTTTTGACGGTTCCTTCTTTCCTCCCTTCCTTCCTCCCTCTCTCCTTCTCGCTTTCCTTCCTTCCTTCTGTCCTTCCTTCTGTCCTTCCTTCCTCCTTCTCTTCTTTCTTTCCTTCCTTCCGTCTGTCCTTCCTCCCTCCCTCCCTCCCTCCCTCCCTCCCTCCCTCCCTCCCTCCATCCCTCCCTCTCTCTTTCTTTCCTTCCTCTCTCTTTCCTCCCTTCCTTCTTTCCTCCCTCCCTCCTTCTTTCCTTCCCTCCTTCCTTCCCTACCTCCCTCCTTCTGTCTTTCTTTCCTCCCCCTCCCTCCCTCCCTCCCTCCCTCCCTCCCTCCCTCCCTCCCTCCCTCCCTCCCTCCTACCTTCCTTCCTTCTTTCCTTTCCTCCCTCCTTTCCTTCCTTCCTTCCCTCCTTCCTAATATCACACAGTTCATCCAACATACAGCTCTGAAAAAATGGATTTCAGCTGTAAAAAAAAAATGTTCCACTCACTGAGTATAGACTTTATATACTGAAATGAATATGAGAAGCCTTTAGTTTGGCAGCTGAACTCATCTCACAACCAATTATAATGAGTCTCATCAGCACAGCATGTTACAAACACTCCATATTTCCCCCCATATGGCTAAAAAGCACCACATCACTTATAGCTGCAACTTCAACCAGAGTAAATTCATCTTAATTACCAATTAAATTAATTTATGGCAAGTTTTAGTGAGTGCATATAAAACATCTAACCATGCTGGATTAATAAAACTTGTGTCTTTAGTCGTAATTTGTTGTATTTGCTTGTGAACGACCCAACTAGAAACTTTTTTAACCCTCCCTGTTGTCCTCAGGTCAAGGGAGGAAAGGAGGAAGAGAGGAAGGAAGGAAGGAAGGAAGGACGGAAGGAAGGAAGGAAGGAAGGAAGGAAGGAAGGAAGGAAGGAAATAAAAGAGTAACGAAGGAAGGAAGGAAGGAAGGAAGGAGGAAAAGAGGAAGGAAGTAAGGAGAGAAAGAAGGGAGGAGGGAAAAGAGGAAGGAGGGATGAAGGAAAGGAAGAAAAGGAAGGGAAGAAGCAAGGAAGGAAGGAAGGAAGGAAAGGAGTAAGGAGGGATGGAGGAAAGGGAGTAAGGAAGGAAAGGAGGAAGGAGGTAGGGAGGGAGGAAGGAAGGAATGAAGGAAGTGAGGAAAGAAGTATGGAAGGAGGAGGAGCAAAAAAAAGGGAAGAACGAAGGAAAAAATTAAAGATAGAGGGAGGAAGGAAGGAAAGAAGGAAGGAAAGAAGGAACAATAAAAAGAGATGGGGGTCAATTTGACATATTAATCCCTCCTCTCTCTTTCCTTCCTTCCTTATTTCCTTCCTCCCTCCCTCCTTCTTCCCTTCCCTCCTTCCTTTCCTTCCTCCTTCTCTCTTTCTTTCATCCCCCCCTACCTTCTTTCCTCTGTCCTTGTTTCCTTTTCTCCCTCCCTCCCTCCCTCCCTCCCTCCTACCTTCCTTCCTTCCTTCCTTCCTCCATCCTTCCTCCCTCCTTTCCTTCCTTCCTCCCCTCCTTCCTTCCTTCCTCCCTCCTTTTCTTCCTTCTTCCATCCTCCCTTCCTTCATTCCTCCCTCCTTCCTTTCCTTCCTCTCTCTGTCCTCCCTTCCTTATTTCCTTCCTCCACCCCCCTTTCTTCCTTCCTTCGGTCCTTCCCCTCCTCCTTCCTTCCTTCTCTCTTTCTTTCATCCCCCCTACCTTCTTTCCTCTGTCCTTGTTTCCTTTCTCCCTCCCTCCCTCCCTCCTACCTTCCTTCCTTCCTTCCTCCATCCTTCCTCCCTCCTTTCCTTCCTTCCTTCCCTCCTTCCTTCCTTCCTCCCTCCTTTTCTTCCTTCTTCCATCCTCCCTTCATTCATTCCTCCCTCCCTCCTTTCCTTCCTCTCTCTTTCATCCCTTCCTTATTTCCTTCCTCCATCCCCCTTTCTTCCTTCCTTCATTCCTTCCCTCCTTCCTTCCTTCCTTCCTATCAATAATTCAGCTTTTTCTTCATTGGAAAGTGTTACTAATATCAATTGGAAGTCCCTTGTTGCAGCCTATAATAATAATAATAATAATAATAATAATAATAATAACAATATGAATCTTTATAGAGCACCACGTTGCAAACTGCTTCACACATGGCAGCGATTTATTTAACTGACAAATTATAAAATGTTTTTTATGACGAAACTCTGAATGATTCCAGTAATGTTAGATCAAATAAAACAGAAAGAAAAAAAGGAATTTAAAAAAGAAAAAAATAAATAAGTAAAGAGTTGAAGAGCTTTTGTTCTCTTTATATTCTGCATTATACTTACATTTATATGATTTAATGCTTTGGCGTGAAGTTTAACCCCGTCTGTTTTGACTGTTCCTTCTTTCCTCCCTTCCTTCCTTCCGTCTGTCCTTCCTCCCTCCCTCCTTCTCTCCATCTTTCCTTCTCTCTCTTTCCTCCCTTCGTTCTTTCCTCCCTCCCTCCTTCGTTCCTCCCCTCCTTCCTTCTTTCCTTTCCTCCGTCCCTCCTTCTCTCTTTCTTTCCTCCCCCTACCTTCCTCCCTCCCTCCCTCCTTCCTTCCTTCTTTCCTTTCCTCCCTCTTTTCCTTCCTTCCTTCCCCTCCTTTCCTCCCTCCCTACTTCTTTCCTTCTCTCCTTCCTTCCTTCCTTTCCCTACCTCCCTCCTTCTCTCTTTCTTTCCCTCCCCCTACCTCCCTCCCTCCCTCCCTCCCTCCCTCCCTTCCTTCCTTCTTTCTTTTCCTCCCTCCTTTCCTTCCTTCCTTCCCTCCCTCCTTTCCTTCCCTTCCCTCCCTTCCTTCCATCCCTCCTCCCTCCTTCCTTCCTCCCTTCCTTCCTTCTTCCTTCCTTCTTCCTCCCTTCCTTCCATCCTTCCTCCCTCCTTTCCTTCCTTCTTCCTCCCTTCCTTCCATCCTTCCTCCCTCCTTTCCTTCCTTCTTCCTACCTTCACTCGAAGACAACAGGACTCCTGGGTGTGTGTGTGTGTGTGTGTGTGTGCGTGCGTGCATGTGTGTGTGTGTGTCTCTCTCGGTGTGTGTGTGTGTTTTTGTGTGTTTCAGGTCCAACTGGTTAGTTCATCATTATTTTCCTTGTGGTGCGAGCAGAAAAATGACTATTCGCTGGAAAATGAAATGGAAATAAATAAAGTTCCCATCTCCTAAAAAAAAAAAAAAAACATGAATCTTGGTTATTTTTACACACTTGTTAAAAGTTTTCTCGATGTTTTTAACTTCGGATTTTTATTCGTTAACAGTGTGAGAACAGAAGCACGTGGCCTCGTCTCCCTTGTTAATCTATTTTAAGAGGCAAAATATAACGTAATATATTGCAGGGGACTTTTGCACCGGAGTTTAATTTTATTATGAACATTTGCAGCGAACCTCAATTACTTGGATTCAGTGTGTGTGTGTGTGTGTGTGTGTGTGTGTGTGTGTGTGTGTGTGTGTGTGTGTGTGTGTGTGTGTGGTAACAGTGTGCAGCAGCCAACACTGTCCGAGTGATTAATGCACTTTCAAATCATCACCATTCATCTCATTATATTAAATATGACAGCAGCTGGTCTGCACTGTGTCGTATTCAGAGTTTTATTAATGATTTAGACTCTCCACTGTCATTCTCTCTTAACCCTGATGTCAAAGTATCCGCCTTAAAAAAAAAAAAACCTCGTCATCATCATCAGTCATCTCGGACCACAGATCCACCTGTCAAGCTAATTTTAGAGATTTGGACAAAATAAACATTTCAGCAAAGTTCTTGTAAATGATAACGTGTTGGATTGAGGATGGAAACATACCTGATGAAAGTTATTTCTCAGGCCTCCTGTTGTCCTTGAGTCAAGGAAGGAAGGGAGGAAGAAGGAAGGATGGGAGGAAGAAGGAAAGAAGGAACAGTCAAAACAGACGGGGTCAATTTAACCCGGGAGGACGACACAAAGGTTAACCCTCCTGTTGTCCTCGAGTCAAGGAAGGAAGGAAGGGAGGAAGAAGCAAGGATGGAAGGGAGGAAGGAAGAAGGAAGGAAAGTAGGGAAGAAGGAAGGATGGAAGGGAGGAAGAAAGAAGGAAAGGAGGGAGGGACGAAGGAAGGAAGGAAGGAAGGAAGGAAGGAAGGAAGGAAGGGAGGAAGAAGGAAGGAAAGGAGGGAAGGAGGAAGGAAGGAAAGGAGAGAGGGAGGAAGAAGGAAGGAAAGTAGGGAAGAAGGAAGGAGGGAAGGAAGAAAGGAAGGAAAGGAGGAAGGGAGGAAAGGAAAGAAGGAAGGAGGAAGGAAAGGAAGGAAGGAAGGAGTGAGAAAGGAAAAGAGGAAGGGAGGAAGGAAAGAAAGAAGGACAGAGGAAAGAAGGAAGGGAGGAATGTAGGGGAGAGGAAAGGAAGGGAAGAAGGAAAGGAAGGAAGGAAAGAAGGACAGAAGGAAGGAAGAAAGAAGGAAGGGAGGAAAAAGAGAGGAAGGAAAGAAAGAGAGAAGGAGGGAGGAAGGACAGACGGAAGGAATGAAGGGAGGAAAGAAAGAACAGTCAAAACAGACGGGGTCAGTTTGACCCGGGAGGACGACACAACGACACGAAGGTTAAACAAACACTTTATTTGTACAGAGAAGATATTTTAACGGTCAGTATGAAACAGGAGGAATCATTAACACAGTGAACTCGCCCTTTAAGACTTTATAATTCAATCATGACTCAAACATCAGGCCTGAACTTGCTTGTAAATTCCTTCAGAAAACTGATGAATCTTTGTTCATATGAGCGACATCAACGTTCATTTCCA
>NC_084977.1:31791224-31800961 GCF_963691925.1 Scomber scombrus | reverse complement strand
TATACTTTATGCGTTTTATACAAGACGGAAGGAAAGTAGGGAAGAAGGAAGGGAGGAAGAAGGAAGAAAGGAAAGTAGGGAGGGAGGAAAGGAAAGATGGAAGGGAAGAAGGAAAGGAAGGAGGGTATGAAGAAAGGAAGGAAAGGAGGGAGGAAGGAAGGGAGGAAAGGAAAGAAGGAAGGAGGGAGGGAGAAAGGAAAAGAGGAAGGGAGGAAGGAAGGAAAGAGGGACAGAGGAAAGAAGGAAGGGAGTAAGGTAGGGGAGGAAGGAAAGGAAGGAAGGAGGGAAGGAAAGAAGGACAGAAGGAAGGAAGAAAGAGGGATGGAGGAAGGAAAAGAGGAAGGAAGGAAAGAAGGACAGAGGAAAGAAGGAAGGGAGGAAGGTAGGGGAGAGGAAACAAAGAGAGAAGGAGAGAGGGAGGAAGGAAAGGAAGGAAGGAAGGAAGGAAGGTGGGAAGGAAAGAAGGACAGAAGGAAGGAAGAAAGGGGGATGGAGGAAGGAAAGAAGGAAGGGAGGAAAGAGAGGAATTTTTGTGTGTGTGTGTGTGTGTGTTCCATCTTAGATCACCTCATACAATAAAAAAGTCGATGACAGTCTACGTGATTATTGTGGTTTTTGTGTTTTCAGATTCTTTCAAATTGAGAATCTTATTAAAGAAATTGTCACCAGCAATAAATATATATTTATACTTTATGTGTTTTATACAAGAGGGAAGGAAAGAAGGGAAGAAGGAAGGATGGAAGGGAGGAAGGAAGGAAAGTAGGGAGGGAGGATGGAAGGGAGGAAGAAGGAAGGAAGGAAGGAAGGGAGGAAGGAAGAAGGAAGGAAAGTAGGGAAGACGGAAAGGAGGGAGGAAGGAAGGGAGGAAAGGAAAGAAGGAAGGGAGGAAGGAAAGGAAGGAGGGAATGAAGTAAAGGAAGGAAGGAAGGAAGGATGGAGGAAAGGAAAGAAGGAAGGGAGGAAGGAAAGGAAAGAGGGAAGGAAGAAAGGAAGGAAAGGAGGGAGGAAGGAAGGATGGAAGGGAGGAAGAAGGAAGGAAAGTAAGGGGCGAGGAAGGAAGAAGGAAGGAAAGTAGGGAAGATGGAAAGGAGGGAAGGAAGAAAGGAAGGAATGGAGGAAAGGAAAGAAGGAAGGGAGGAAGGAAAGGAAAGGAAAGGAAGGATGGAGGAATGAAAGGGAGGAAGGAAGGGAAGAAGGACGGAGGAAAGAAAGGAATGTAGGAAGGTAGGGGAGAGGAAAGAAAGAGAGAAGGAGGAAGGGAGGAAGGAAAGGAAGGAAGGAGGGAAGGAAGAAAGGGGGATGGAGGAAGGAAGAAGGAAGGGAGGAAAGAGAGAGGAAGGAAAGAAAGAGAGAAGGAGGGAGGGAGGAAGGAAGGATGGAGGAAAGAAGGAAGGAGGGAGGGAGGGAGAAAAGAAAAGAAGAAAGGAGGAAGGGAGGAAGGAAAGGAAGGAAGGAGGGAAGGAAGAAAGGGGGATGGAGGAAGGGAAGAAGGAAGGGAGGAAAGAGAGAGGAAGGAAAGAAAGAGAGAAGGAGGGAGGGAGGAAAGAAGGACAGAGGAAAGAAGGAAGGGAGGAAGGTAGGGGTAAAGGAAAAGAGGAAGGAAGTAGGGAAGGAAAGAATAAGACTCGTTCAGAATCGTATTAAAGTATTGTCACCAGTAATAAATATATATTTATACGTTATGCTTGTTTCTCTCCTCTCTGGATTATTGCGTATTGATAAATAGCTTGTAGGTAATGTGTTAGCGTAGCGTGCTGCAGTCAGCGTAGATCCCTGCAGACGTGTGTGAGTGTGTCTGGAAGGTCAACGAGGAACATTACACTCATATTATATATATATAATAATATATAACTCTACATGTGATTCTGGATCGTTGTGGCTGTTTGGGGATTTTTCTAAGACGTCTGACACATCATTTTAAACTGAATATCTGTTACCCCGTCTGTTTTGACTGTTCCTTCTTTCCTTCCTTCCTTCCTTCCATCTGTCCTTCCTCCTTCCCTCCTTCTCTCTTTCTTTCCTTCCTCTTTCTCTCTTTCCTCCCTTCATTCTTTCCTTCCTTCCTCCCTCCTTCTTTCCTTCCTTCCTTCCTTCCTTCCTCCCTTCCTCTTTTCCTTTCTCCCTCCCTCCTACCTTCTTCTTTCCTTTCCTTCCTTCCTCCCTTCCTCTTTTCCTTTCTCCCTCCCTCCTACCTTCCTTCCTTCTTTCCTCTGTCCTTCTTTCCTTATTTCCTTCCTTCCTCCTTTGGTTTCTCCCTCCCTCCTACCTTCCTTCCTTCCTTATTTCCTCTGTCCTTCTTTCCTTCCTTCCTCCTTTCCTTTCTCCCTCCCTCCCTCCTACCTTCCTTCCTTCCTTATTTCTTCCATCCTTCCTTCCTTTCCTTCCTTCTTCCTCCCTTCCTTCCTTTCCTCCTTCCTTCCTCCCTTCCTTCCTTCCTTCCTTACTTTCTCCTTTCCTTCCCTTCCTTCCTTCTTCCTCCTTTCCCTCCTTTCCTTCCTTCTTCCTCCTTTCCTTCCCTTCCCTTCCTTCCTCCTTCCTTCCCTTCCTTCCTTAACTCGAGGACACCAGGAGGGTTAAACTGTCGGTAACATCATACAGAGCAGTAACTTACATTCTCTTTATTTAATGTGTAGTTTCATCATTTTCGTGAGTTTTGTAAGTAAAACTGACAAAAGACTAAATTACAACTGTTGATAAATGACTCGTACATTCTCAGCTATCACTTGTTTCTTCTCTTATAGTGTTTGAGTTTCTTTCGCCTTCTTTCTGAGGAAATGTGCCAGAATGTAATCAGCTCTTATCCAGCTCAGTTGTCTGAATGCATTTTTTGAACATGTGAAGCAGAAGGAGAAGTTTGAACTCAGCTTCAGGTTTAATTCAGCTTCTTTTTTTTCTTTTTAAAAAATGTTTATTGTTGTACATTTATGTTATAATTGCACTTTAAGGTCCTTTTACTTAGTTTTTAATTTTATTGTTGTATATATTAGTTTTTGTTTGTTTGATATCAGTGCAGGATACAATCACTGAGACTTCGATTTTAACCCTCCTGTTGTAGGAAGGAAGGAAAGAAGGAAGGGAGGAGGAAGGGAGGAAAGAAGGAAGTTAGGAAGGAAGGAAGGAAGGGAGGAGGAAGGGAGGAGGAAGGGAGGGAGGAAGGAAGGGAGGAAAGAAGGAAGGGAGGAGGAAGGGAGGAGGAAGGGAGAAAAGAAGGAAGGGAGGAGGAAGGAAGGAAAGAAGGAAGGGAGGAGGAAGGGAGGAAAGACGGAAGGAAGGAAGGAAGGAAGGAAGGAGGAAGGAAGGAAGGAAGGAAGGAAGGAAGGAAGGAAGGAAGGAAGGAAAGGAGTAAGGAGGGAGGGAGGAAAGAAGGAAGTTAGGAAGGAAGGAAGGAAATAAGGAAGGGAGGAGGAAGGGAGAAAAGAAGGAAGGGAGCAGGAAGGAAGGAAAGAAGGAAGGGAGGAGGAAGGGAGGAAAGACGGAAGGAAGGAAGGAAGGAAGGAAGGAGGAAGGAAGGAAGGAAGGAAGGAAGGAAGGAAGGAAGGAAGGAAGGAAAGGAGTAAGGAGGGAGGGAGGGAGGAAAAGAGGAAGGAAGGAAGGAAAGAAGGGAGGAAAGGAGTAAGGAGGGAGGGAGGGAGGAAAAGAGGAAGTAAGTAAGGAGAGAAGGAAGGGATGAAGGAAGAAGAAGGAAGGAAGGAAGTGAGGGAAGTAGTATGGAAGGAGGAGGGAGCAAAGAAAGAGGGAAGGAGGTTAAGAACGAAGGACAAATTAAAGAAAGAGCTAGGAAGGAAGGAAGGAAGGAAAGAAGGAAGGAAGGAAGGAAGGAGTAAGGAGGGAGGGAGGAAAAGAGGAAGGAAGTAAGGAGAGAAGGAAGGGATGAAGGAAAGGAGGAAGAAGGAAGGAAGGAAGTGAGGAAAGTAGTATGGGAGGAGGAGGGAGCAAAGAAAGAGGGAAGGAGGTGAAGAACGAAGGAACAATTAAAGAAAGAGCTAGGTAGGAAGGAAGGAAGGAAAGAAGGAAGGAAGGAAAGGAGGGAGGACAACAGGAGGGTTAAAAAAAGGAAAAAAGTGAGGGAAGTGAGGAAAGTGAGGAAAGTGACAGCCATCATTGCTTTATTTGACGGATACTAGAAGCAGATGTATGTTTCTTTTAAACAAATCAGCAGTTTGTATTATACAGTATTACTCAAACTAGTTTTTAAAGCAGCTTTAATGTGATTGACAGGAAAAACACCCACAAATCCTACATTACTCTACCTTTAAGATTAGAGGCCCGTTGAGATGTCAGAGCAGCCAGGACTTCATGAAGCCAACGCTGAGTGTTTTTTCTTCATTTTCTACATAACTAGTTGACATTCAGGCACTCTGCATATTTTCCCCTCTCTCTCTCTTGTGTGTGTATGCATGTGCAGAATGTGGAGACAACATGTGTTCTTGCATTCGGCCATATGCCGGTGCGTAGCCGAAACTGCAGTCAGTCAGTCTCGTAGCGTGTGCCAGCACATCAGACGGCCCTGCATGCATGCGTGATCAGCGTCTCCCTGTGCAGCATTCCTCAGTGACAGCCGCAGGGCAACAGCTTCTTTAAATAGCTGCTGGATGGCTGCAGCTCCCAAGTCTGAGAGCTTGTGGAGACGTTTTCGGGGATGCTCGGAGCTCGGGTGGAGCGTTAGCGCCTCCTCGTGGCTGCAGGCGGTCGTAACTTTTAAGATGTTTACAAACAAAGGGGTCAAAGGTGAGAGATAAGAGGAAGTAAAGAGGAAGAAAAGATTTGATTTACGCTGTTTTTTTGCACCTGAGATGAAGTCAAAGAGTAAATGAGAGCAGCTGCAGCTAGTTTAAAGTCCTTTAATGTGTCATTTATCTTAGAAAAGAAGAGATCCAAGTGATTAAAGCTGCTATAAATGTGAAAGTTCTGCATGTCTACATTTAACCAGCAGTTAATACATGAGGGATCTGCTTCATGTTGAGATAAACTCACTCACAGCTATATTTAGAACTGATTTAAACCTGATCTTTGAGCTCTACTTACCGGCTCGTTGCAGCAGCAGAATGAACTCAGCTCTCACTTTATAACTTCTCTAAAGTATCTGAAGTTGGTTAAGATGACTTGTTGCTTGTTTGAGCTGCTGAAACATGATCTGAGGTGAAACAGTGATGAACAATATGTTGTCTAAAGTGAGATGAATGCATTTCAGAATGAGATGGTTTTAGCCTCCCAGCTGCAGCTGCTGCTCTCCTTTAAATAATCCATGCCAGCTTTCTTTGTGCAGGGATGCAAATGACAAAACTTACAGTTGCATTGCTTTATTTGCAGTTTTAGATTCTGATGTTCAAGTTTAGTTTTCTTACAGTTTCAACAACATTCACATGGTTTCATTGTCCTAATTGCTACAGAAGATCTTTAACATGAGATGAGATTTGGCTTGAATGCATTTTTGAATTTGCAGGTTTTTTTTAAAGAATGAGCAATGTATAAGCTGCAGGTTAATGCTTGTTTTAATAGGCTATTCACATGATTAATGACACATGAATAACCTCTTAAAGGGTTACCACTACTCTCAATAAATTTATTTCACTTTAAGAACTTTTTTTTTTAACTCCCAAGTTGGTGCTGAGGAGTGTTTTTACGTGTTTAAGCTCCGAACTCAAAGGAAAAAAGGCTTTAAAATGTGAAGTAGACGAATCTAAATAAACTGAAGTCAAGTGAAAACACACTGATCGTGTCTCCCACACATTCATGAGAGTGAGTGTGAAGAGGCCTCGACGGTAGCTCGGCATTTGTCCCTGTTATCAACACACACGCACACACACATGCACGCACACATGCACGCACACACACACGCACACACACACACACACACACACACACACACACATGCACACACACACACATGCACGCTCTCTCCTGTGTCAAATTCTTGGCATGGCTTCCTCGCGGTAAAAAAGGAAACATTGCCCTCAGCCCCCCCCCCTCCCTGCTCCCATAATCCCTCCTGCCTGCCTGTGTGCCATCTCGGACCCTCCAGTAACTAATCCAAACTGTGAGGAGCTTCGTGTCCTCTTCATGTTTCCGACCACGACTCTGTTCTCGTTCTTAGAGGCAGAGATTTAATCTGTGGTCTCATTTATTTACATAGTTTAATTCTTTTATTTTCTTCTTAATAAGCAGCTCTGCTCCTCTTAAGTCGTGTCTTTTCACATAATATGCTCTGCTAAATGGGGGGCTGTGATGCCCCCTACGAAAGAGCCACCTCTTGTCACCATGTCTAACTGTGGTTTCCGTGGTTACCGCACTATCTCGCAGCACCTGAACGACCTGAAGAAGGAGAACTTCAGCCTGAAGCTGCGGATCTACTTCCTGGAGGAGAAGATCCAGCAGAAGTTCGAGGAGAGCAGCGATGACGTGCACAAGAGGGTGAGTGTTACTGTGTGTGTGTGTGTGTGTGTGTGTGTGTGTGTGTGTGTGTGTGTGTGTGTGTGTGTGTGTGTGTGTGTGTGTGTGTGTGTGTGTGTGTGTGTGTGTGTGTATGTGAGAAGCGGACAGGACCGGGTCGAGCAGCAGCAGCTACTCAAGGAATAACAAGGAATCAAAGAATGAGATCAGATGTGTTACTGTGTGTGTGTGTGTGTGTGTGTGTGTGTGTGTGTGTGTGTGTGTGTGTGTGTGTGTGTGTGTGTGTGTGTGTGTGTGTGTGTGTGTGTGTGTGAGAAGCAGACAGGACCGGGTTGAGCAGAATAACAAGGAATCAAAGAATGAGATCAGATGAAGATGAGAAGAGCTGTGTGTGTGTGTGTGTGTGTGTGTGTGTGTGTGTGTGTGTGTGTGTGTGTGTGTGTGTGTGTGTTTTGACGTTAACGCTCTCTGACAGCAGGTCTCACAGAGTGTCAGTCAGTGTGAGAGGCTTCACTGTTCTCCTCTGTGCTGTCAGATCTGAGCGAGCTGCTGCTTTAAAGACAGAAGTGTTTATGGTTGTTGTTGAACGGAGACGTTTGATGGCGGAGTGTAAAGTGAAACGCCTGAAACTCACACAGTGTCTCCCTCTGTGGCGTTTATGTGGCGTTTATGTTCATTCGCTCGTTCACACACAAAAAATAAATGACAAAAAGTTGTTTAGTTTCAACTTTAAACACAACATAGTGTTTTAACCTTTGTGTCGTTCTCCCGGGTCAAATTGACCCCGTCTGTTTTGACTGTTCCTTCTTTCCTCCCTTCCTTCTTTCCTCCCTTCCTTCTTTCCTCCCTTCCTTCCTTCCTTCCTTCCTCCCTTCCTTCCTTCTTTCCTCCCTTCCTTCCTTCCGTCTGTCCTTCCTCCCTCCCTCCCTCCCTCCTTCTTTCCTTCCCTCCTTCTCTCTTTCTTTCCTCTGTCCTTCTTTCCTTCCTTCCTTCCTTCCTTCCTTCCTCCCTTCCTTCCTTCCTTCCTTCCTTCCTTCCTTCTTCCTCCCTTCCATCCTTCTTTCCTCCCTCTCTTCCTTCCTTCCTTCCTTCCTTCCTTCGTTCCTCCCTTCCTTCATTCCTTCCGTCTGTCCTTCCTCCCTCTTTCTTTCCTCCCTTCCTTCTTTCCTCCCTTCCTTCCTTCCGTCTGTCCTTCCTCTTTTCCTTTCTCCCTCCCTCCCTCCTTCCTTCTTTTTGTTCCCTCCCTCCTTCTTTCCTTCCCTCTTTCTTTCCTTCCTCCCTTCCTTCCTTCTTTCCTCCCTCCCTCCTTCTCTCTTTCTTTCCTCCCCCTACCTTCCTTCCATCCTTCTTTCCTCTGTCCTTCGTTCCTTCCTTCCTTCCTCCCTTCCTCTTTTCCTTTCTCCCTCCCTCCCTCCCTCCCTCCTGCCTTCCTTCCTTCCTGCTTTCCTCTGTCCTTCCCTACTTCCTTTCCTTCCTCCCTTCCTTCTTTTCTTTCCTCCCTTCTTCCTCCTTTCCTACCTTGACTCGAGGACAACAGGAGGGTTAAACAGCAGTCAGGTTTCAATATGAACATTAAAACAGTATTTTTATACTAAATTCTCTTTTTATGTTTCTCTGTTGAGCTCCAGCAGACAAAAAGTGAAGAAAACTTGAGGATTTTATACTAAGAAAACTTTAATTTAAGACGATATCCTGTCCGCTGAAGCCTCGTATTAGTTAGAGACAAACTTTAGATTATATTTTTACAGATAATTAAGTCTTTACATTTTGTCTCCTTTCATTTACAGTAAAAGTTCATCATAGTAAAATGATCTTAGGTATCACAGCTGCTAATTGGCCACCTGACAAACTGAACATGTGAACTCTTTATGGAGTCTTTTTCCCGCCCAAAACACTGATAACTAAAGATCTTCACACATTACGTCATCACATCTCCGACAGCTAAAAATCTTTTAAATTTATGTTGATTTGTAACAAGCATCAGAGTGGAGCTACGAGGCAGCCTTCAAGCTTAAAGTTATATATTAATAATAATAATATTTTAATAAACTTCATTTATGCACTTTTCATGTTTTAAAGTGCTTTATAGAAAGAAATAAACCAGTCAAGGCGGATTAAGATAAAATAACATGGAGCAAAGAGATAAAGACAGAGTGATAGTACATGATTTATAAAATAATAAAATAGAAATATATGAATAAAAAATGTATAAAATAAAAAATATATATAAAAAATGTAAAAAGTAATATAAAATAAAATTAAAAATCCAAATTATTAAAATAAAAAAAATAAAATGAGATTTAAAATAAATCCAAACTAGTAAATAAAATAAAAAATAATTTAATAAATAATAAAACAAATAAAAAATAAAATAAAAACTCCAAAGTAAAAAAATAAATAAAAATGATCTAAAATGAAATAAAATAAAATAAAAAATCCAAACTTCCTCACAAGTTAAGACATTGATTGACATATGGTTCATCCAATCACCTGCCAGGTATTTTATTTTACTTCCTGTACTTTGCAAACAGTTTCTAAAGCATCTTCCACCTGATGAGTCGAGTTATTTACATCCCACCAATAAAATAAAATACAGTTATAAAAACCTCAATAAAAGAAGATTAATATTATTCAATTTAAAGTTAGAATTTAAGCTGTCATGTACGTTATGTTTATGTGTAATGTGATTTTTTAATATAAATTCACCATAAATATTAATAAATGCACCAGTCTTCTGTGTAAATCAGATGATAAAATATGTAATAGTTTCACCATTTCTCTTTATTTCTTCATCCTGGATCATCTGCAGCATAATGAACCATCTTTATTTTATTCCCTTTGCATTAATGTGAGTATATTCTCAGAGGAGCATGTATGCTGCTCGACATGATGTTCTGGCAGCAGGAGCCGAAATACAGGAAATTTTGTAATCCATGACAACATAAAACAAAACAAAAAAACCAGTTGCAGAACATATGAAAACGGTTGAAACACATCTGCTTCGTTTTAAAAAGATGTTTATCAATGAAAGTCCAAAAAAATGTGAAACAAAGAGCTTTAAATACGCGTCGCTGCTGCCAGCAGAGAGGAAGGCCACAAACATGCAGACGGCCCTGCAGTCAGTGTCTGACCTGGTTTCCATCGGCAACCGTAGACCCAATGACCCACATTATGCCGATATGAGAGAGAGCCCCCCCCCCTCAACCCCCCCTTCCCCCCCCCCAGGCCTGCTGCTGTGTGCACGTTACTGTATGTTTCACGTGAGATCGTCTGCAAGCACGAAGGAGAAGCAGCAACGCTCCTGTGTGTGCACCTGCGTTGTGTGTCAGTGTGTCAGTAATATGACC
>NC_084977.1:31783724-31788724 GCF_963691925.1 Scomber scombrus | reverse complement strand
TGTCCTACGGAGCCGATTACTGTTATTAAAAATGTACTTTACTTCCTATCTGTGAGTTCCTGTCTTTATATTTAATATGTTTAATATGTTTTAATATATTTAATGTGTCGTTCTTTGTATATTTCCAGAACATCGAGCTGAAGGTAGAAGTGGAGAGTCTGAAGAAGGAGCTGGAAGAGAAGCAGGAGTTTTTGGACAAAGCTCTGTGAGTAAAACTTCTGCTCAGATTTAAAAAGGGAAAAACCTGAATGAGAACAACAAAAAAAAAAAAAACAAACCCCTTCCCTCTCTTGTTGTCACTAGTTTGATAATTTCCCATGAGTCCACTCGGCTTCCTCTCATCACAGACTCGTACTCTCACCTAGTTATCACAACACAGACTAAGCTCGGAGGAATGCCGGCGTGGACCGAGCATGAAGTGGGTCTGTGTGTTCTGGGATGGAGGAGGGGGAGGAGGCGGACCGTGGGTTTGTTTAGAAGAGGGGGTCCTGGGGGTTGAGGGGGGGGGGGGGTTAGGGGTAGTAGGGAGAGTAAAGGGCAGAGGTGCCTGCTGCTTTATTGCGTTGCTGAGTGTTGAACTATTTGAGTTGCAGCACCTGTCTGCATGAGAAGCAGCTGTCTGTGCAGCAGTATCAGTTTCTGCAGCTCCTCTCTAACTCTAACTCTGTCTGAACACAACCATGATGATGATGATGATGATAATGAAACTCACGATGAAGCTTTTTGATAGTTTGCTGCCAGAGTTTTTTTAATCTGAGCAAAAGTTCAAATAGTCTCAAGTCTATTTAAATATAATATGAAGGTTGACGGAGTTGTTGTTTGCTGCAGTGTTTAAAGAGACACAACATTCCCACATGAGCAGCACTTGGTGACAGAAGCAAGAAAAAATCTCCTTTAACGGGAAGAAAGACAGAACCGGCTTTAGGTGTAAATGGTAAATGGACTGTACTTATATAGCACCTTTCTAGTCTTTTTGACCACTCAATGCGCTTTACACTACAACTCACTCACCCATTCATACACTGATGGCAGGCAGCTACCACGCAGGGTGCCAACCTGCTCATCAGAGGAAGCTAATCATTCATACACCGTTGGCACAGCAACGGGAGTAATTTGGGGTTAAGTGTGTTGCCCAAGGACACATCGACATGTGGACTGGAGGAGCCGGGAATCGAACCACCAATTTTCCAATTGGAGGACAACCGCTCTACCTCCTGAGCCACAGCCTCACCATCAACGGACATTATGTGCAAAACCTGCACTCATCCATCGTGGAAGCTTCAGCACGATATTAAATGCATCATTGAATGAAACCTGAAGCTTCTTTGCTGTTTCTTTGCTGTAATTGCTCCATAGATGAGCTCTAGCTTATAGAGGGGACAGTCTGCTTTAAGAGGAGCCGTCTTTATATCATCAGTACACATGTTAAACCTGTGTGCTAGCATATTAACTCATGCATACATCTACAACATTAACCCTGCACATCATCATCATCATCATCATCATCATCATCATCATCATCATCATCATCATCATCATCATCATCACACAGATCATCCCTGATAATGTGACCCAAATATTTTACTCTGCTCACTACATTTAACCCTTGATCTGCCAAAAGAAAAGAAGAAAAGAAGGATTGAATGTTAGTAAAGCTTTTTAGATCACTTATAACCAGTGTTGGGGAAACTTAAACTTCATGAAGTTGAACTACAGTTAGCTGTAACTTGCTGGAAGTTAAACTACATTCATATTTTGTGCTGTGTCAAGTATTTCAACTACTTTCTGGGTCATTTTTTGTAGTTTAACTCAATTTACAAACTACAATTTTGGCCAATAACATGAAATATTCTTATTAAAAAAAGACCTTTATAATATAAATGTTATTTAAGAATATGTCTATCTCTTTGTATTTTTTATTACATGTTTTGTTGACTGATTTACAAGTGAGTATTGGGGTAGGATTTTCATTTTCTCTTTATATTACCCATCATGCCTATAGTGAACCTACAGTATGTTGACCAGCTTTTTTTCTTTAAAAAAATGAAACTGAGTTGAGAGGCATATTTCTGCTGGCATGTGACTCTTTTGTAGGCTATTGAGTATAATGAGTATAAGTAGTTGCTAAAGCTACTTTTTTTAGCTGTAGTTTTACAAACTATATTTCTCCAGAGGTAGAAATGTAGTTTGTTCAAACTACTACCAGGCTGAACTACATGTAGTTTTACAAGCTACACTTGCAAAGTATCTTCCCCAACACTGCTTATAAGACATTAATAAGAATAACGTTTGGGTTGCCAGGTTGTGGAAAATCCTCCTCCAGCACCAGACTTACTTCAGGATGACTCCTCCAAAGACTGACTTTATAGAGAAAGATCAGCAGTGTGTCTGGTCCAATATTCAGATCCAAACTCTATCAGAATAATTTGTAAATTCTTCAGTGTTCGTCCTCCTCTGTTGTATAAATGCAGCAGAGAAGTATCACCAACTTCTGCAGCTCTGTGAAGCTTTTCAGCCTCTTTTAGCTCCTACTTTTTGGGTTTGCAGCACATGTTATTCCTGCTGCTGCTGCTAGAGGAAGATTGACTTTTGATAATTCTTTGTGTCTGTTGGACGTGGAAGCAAAGCAGGCAGCTGTTTGCTAAGCGGTAAGCCAACTTCATAAGCCGATAATAAGTCTAATGTGTGTTTTTTCAGCTTTCTTCTCCTCCCAAGTGGCTCCAAAAAATCTATTAATGTTGCTTCAAATTCATTATATCACCAGTTTATATAATGAATCATCAGTTTCCATTGTGCTAGTCGGTTTGTTTTCTCTAGAAAATATTGCGTTTCAAATTAATGAACGAGTTTTGTTTTTTTTTGGACATTTTGAAATCAAGTTTTTTTTTTTGGCGTCAACACTTGAATCAGTTTATTTTGTGGATTTTGCTTCGTACTCCAAAAAAAGAAATGTCAGCACGTCTATTAAGCTTTGTAATGATCATTATCCTAATGGATGGAAGTCAGAGCAACACCATTAGCTCAGTGTTTTATAGACAATAATCAACTCAGTCAAATAAGCGCCTTGTCAAAATAATGAAAAGGGGGCAGAAGTTCCAAGTAAATGTGTTAATGTTGGGAGCAGTTCAGTCCCTCTCCGTCTCCTGCTGCTTCATAAATAAACTCCCGAGCCACAGTTTATCATTAGAGCTATTAACAGAGTCCTGGCTGATAGACGAGAGGAGGGAAAAGCTGACTGTGACCCTCCTGGATGTAGAAGCTGCTGAGTGGTGGAGACGTGACAGACTGACTTCACCATAATAATCTGCACCTCCGTCACTCAGAGGGGGGTCAAGGACACATTTCCAACCCTCCATCTTTCCATTTTTCCATGTTTCCTTTCACCAAAACCACCTCGGGATATAAAACTTCTCTCTGTTTGTTAGTAGCAGATCTTAAAAAAGCTGTAAATACATAGATTTAATTCAGTGTAAATGTAGTTTATGGATTAATAAACAAGAGGTTTGCAGTAGCATCACGTGTGTCCATTTATAAAATTACACGAGTTTAGGATAAAAGGAGGGAAGGAAGGAAGGAAGGAAAGGAGGATGAAAGGAAGGAAGGATGGAAAGGAAGGATGGATGAAAGGAAGGATGGAAGGAAGGTAGGAAGAAAGGAAGGATGGAAGGATGGAAGGAAGGAAGGAAGGAAGGATGAAAGGAAGGATGGAAGTAAGGTAAGAAGAAAGGATCATTCCTTGATGATACTGCAAAGGATCCTTCCTTTCTTCTTACCTTACCTAGGAAGGAAGGAAGGAAGGAAGGAAGGAAGGAAGGAAGGAAAGAAGGATGAAAGGAAGGAAGGAAGAAAGGAAGGAAGGAAGGAAGGAAGGAAGGAAGGAAGGAAGGAAGAAAGGAAGGATGGACGGAAGGTAGGAAGAAAGGAAGGATGGAAGGATGGAAGGAAGGAAGGACAGGAGGATGGATGAAAGGAAGGTAGGAAGGAAGGAAGGAAGGTAGGAATGAAGGAAGGATGAAAGGAAGGAAGGAAGGAAGGAAGGAAGGAAGGAAGGAAGGAAGGAAGGAAGGAAGGAAGAAAGGAAGGAAGGAAGGAAGGAAGGAAGGAAGAAAGGAAGGAAGGAAGGAAGATGAAAAAATAAAACTCAACTTCAAAAATGTCTCCAGCAGGATCTCTGATGTCAGCAGGGATTTGTGTTATTCTTCGTTTATACACTAAAGCACAACCTGTATCTATAGCAACCATAGAACAACCTGTATCTATAGCAACCATAGAACAACCTGTATCTATAGCAACCATAGAACAACCTGTATCCATAGCAAACATAGAACAACCTGTATCTATAGCAACCATAGAACAACCTGTATCTATAGCAACCATAGAACAACCTGTATCTATAGCAACCATAACACAATCTGAGGGTCTGTCTGTGCATTACATACCTCATAGTGCTAAAGATTGACCCAAAATGTTAAATGGGTTCAATATAATACCTACTACCTACTACCGACCTACAAAGGGTTAAAATGTGGAATATTACAAATAAGATGATGGAGGGTAAATGGATTTCAGACACAGCCATGTTTGCTATCTTGTAGTCTTCTTCTTCACTGCACGTTTTTGCACAATATTATGTTTCTTGAAGTGCAGGAATGTATGTGTTTGTGCATATGCATGTATAGTATACCCAGGCGGGGAGTTCCGGTCCTCTGAAATGAGGCCAACGAGGAAGTAACTTAAAACTGCATTCTATCAAAAGGCCACCAGGGGGCGACCGTTTTGGTGTCAAAAGGACTTCCGTCTCTATACAAGTCAATGGAGAATTCACCAACTTCTCACTTGATTTCTAACCTCAGTAAACGTTTTCAAAATGTGTTTATGGTCTCAATCGCTAGTTTAAAGCCTTCTTCAATGCAGTATGATGTTCATTTGGGACATTTTGGCCTCCCTGATTTTATATGTGACGATAAAGCAGGGTATGCATTAGGGCGTGGCTACGTCGT
>NC_084977.1:31766224-31778724 GCF_963691925.1 Scomber scombrus | reverse complement strand
AGATGTGTTTCAAAAATCTAAAGATATTCAGTCTGGGAGGCAGCAACCAGCTGTTTATTTATTATTATTTAAGCTAATGCTGGGTAATCTTCTATCAACTTAACTTAATAATGTAGTAAAAGTAATTTAAGTAAATTTCATTTCAAAACCTGGATTACAAAGTTCTTTAAAAGGTGTTCAGTATATGAAAACATACAGTGTGTGTACATCATGCAGTACAATTCAGATTTTTACTTATTTTAATATTATTTTATTAGCTAATTTCTCAGGGACAGTGTAGATTAATAAACCTACTGTACTGTAAATATGCCAGAATTAACCCAAAGGCTAATTATTCATGATTTCAGGAATGAGTTTGACAGACTAAAATTAAGAAATACATTTAAATACAGATATTCCCTTTTAAAAGAGGAAAAAAGGAACAAACTTCAGGAAGAGCCAACAGGAAAATAAAGTATAAAGTTGATGTTTAACACATGAAAAAACACCAAATTATTAATAAATAAGTCTGAATTCATACAATAATTATTTATCTTACAGTCATTTCAAAACATGTAGACATGAAACTGCTCAGTTTTCCTCCAGGTTAAATCTCTTTATCAATTCACATTCATAAATTCATTAATACATGTTTGATTACATTGATTATAAATCAGTATTTTATGGTCCAGGAGAACATTTAATAGAATATGTTTTTTTAATAAACACAGGTCGAATTTGCACATTTGCATATACAAAAATGTGTATCAGCTGCACAAAAACTTATGAAAGTATATGAATTTTATTTCCATTTTTGTAAACTGTGGGTCACATAGTAAATAGGTCAATAATCTGTCTAAAATAAATATATATATGGTGTTTTTACAGCTCTTAAACAGAATGTAAAGGGTTAATCTGAAGCAGTTTAAGAGCTAAAAACAGAGCGTTTTTATCCTGAAGATTAACCACTTGGAGTAAAACGGAATAATTTAGATTTCCATCGTTGTATAAACTCTAAAGTTTCCCTCAGAGCTCAGACTGCAGTCAGACCACCAGGCTGAGATAGCAAGCAGCTTTTATTTCCACATGTAGGTCAGTGGAACTTTGGCAGAGCTCGCTGTTATTTTGGGTTTTGATAAATACTGTACTGCTACCTGATAGAGCAGCTGCTATTTCTGGGGCTGTGGGGGGAAATGACTCAACACAAATGCATCTAATGTGTTATTTTTGTTATTTAAAACAGACACATTTTAGTTTCTAACATGTTTTCATTTTGTTTCCCAGCAGAGTGACGATGAGCACCGAGTAGAGCTGCAGGTAAGATTGTTTTCTATTTATTTTATTTATTATAACAGTACACACTCTCTGCACCTGGTTGCTGTTTTTAATTACAGCTCAGAGAAAACACATTTACACACTGCTTTGGATCATTGCTGCTGTTGGTGGTGAGAAGGACAGGATGAAGCTAAATATGTTTTTTTATTTTTTTATTTTTATATATATATTTTTTTTTTTTTTTTTTTTTTGTTTATTTACTTTTTTTTATTTTTTATTTTTTTTTATAATGGATGAAACGTGATTTTATTTAAAGAATTTATTTTAATATATTTTTTATTTATTTTAATATTTTTATTAATTTTTATTAATGATGAGGCTGGGTTTATTTGTTTTTTATTTTATTTATTAAAATTTTATTTTTAATATTTTTATTTATTTTAAGGACTTTTTTATTTTAGGTTTTTATATTTTATTTGATTATTTTTTAAAATATTTTATTTATTTTTATTAAGGACTTTTTTTTACTTTGCTTTTTTTTTTTTTTTTGATTATTTTTTTAAATGTAATTTTTTTCTTGTTATTTTTATTTATTTTCTTGTTTTTTACTTTTTAATAAGGATGAGCTGAGTTTGCATTCATTATAAAACACCATACAAGTCTCAGTTCTTCCTCCTCTCTCATTATAAAGAGGCAGCGCCACCTAGTGGTGACTTACCTAAACTGCACAGTGACACAATTAAAGGTGAAAAGTACATTTGTGCACTTCAGGCATAATTGTGATGAGTTTTACTTTCCTTCTTTTCTTCTTTTCTCTTACAATTTCCTGTCTGTTCTTCCCTTCGTCCTTCTTTCAATTCCTCCTTTTATTCTGCGATGGTCACATGACAAATTGTTATATTTTCAGACACATTCCCTGCGTAGTCTCTACCAAATGTCTGCATTACAAATTATTCATGAATACCTCATCAATCACAGAAGATTAATCCTTAATGAAGCTTTCAGAGAGCAGAGACACTTTTATTCTGCAGTGTTTATGAAGAATTATGGCTCAAATACTGAATCATCTGCACATAAATGTTTGAGATATTTCCATATTTTGCATATTCTGGGTCACATGAGGAAAAGTCATCAAAATTCAGGCTAAAAGTGAAAAGTATTTAGAGTGTTTTTACTTCTATGAGATGTCAGGACAGTATGTAAGGGTTAAAATATTCTACATTTTATGCATTTTGGGACACTTTAAGTCACTTTAAGTCATCAAATTTCTGGGTAAAAGAACATTTAGGTTGTTTTTACAGCTCTCAAATGTAAAAATGGGTTAAAATTGACCCCAAATAGTATGCAAGGGTTATAATATTCTACTTTTTGTGCATTTTGGGACACTTTAAGTCACTTTAAGTCATCAAATATCATGGTAAAAGAACATTATGGGTGTTTTTACAGCTCTAAAAAGTAAAAATGGGTTAAATTTGACCCTGGACAGTATATAAGTGTAATAATATTTTCATTTTGTTGCATTTTGGGCCACTTTTGGACACTTTAAATTACTTTAAGTCATCAAATGTCAGGGTAAAAAGAACATTTAGGGTGTTTCTATAACTGTCAAATGTCAAAATGGGTTAAACTTGACCCCAAATAGTATGTAAGGGTTATAATATTCTACTTTTTGTGCATTTTGGGACACTTTAGGACACTTTAAGTCATCAAATGTTATGATAAAAGAACATTTAGGGTGTTTTTACAGTTCTCAAATGTAAAAATGGGTTAAATTTAACCCTGGACAGTATATAAGTGTAATAATATTTTCATTTTGTTGCATTTTGTGCCACTTTTGGACACTTTAAATCACTTTAAGTCATCAAATTTCATGGTAAAAGAACATTTAGGGTGTTTTTACAGCTGTCAAATGTCAAAATGGGTTAAACGTGACCCTGGACAGTATGTAAGGGTTAAAATATTTAAATTTATATTAATTTTGTGCCACTTTAAGTCACTTTAAATTACTTTAAGTCATCAAATATCATGGTAAAAGAACATTTGGGGTGTTTGTACAGCTGTCAAATGTCAAAATAGGTTAAACTTGACCCCAAATAGTATGCAAGGGTTAATATATTCTAAATGTTGTGCATTTTGGGACACTTTACATCACTTTAAGTCATCAAATGTCAGGTTTTTCAGCTGTCAAAAGTCAAAAAGCCTTAAATTTGGCAGTTCCTCCCATTAAAAGCATCCATCCTGCCCTCATATCACCTCAGCTTGTGTTGCTGCTGCTTTGTCTAATATTAGCAGCAGCAGGTTTTACACACAGCACAGTCAGCTTCACACTTCACACATTTTCTACAGTTAATATTTCTGCTAATTCAGCCTCACTGACGCCGGCTGTGATGATAATGAGCTCATAGCAGCACATAGACGCAGCCGCAGCGAGCTCAGAAAAAGGGGGGAACGAGGCTTTGTTTACTTGGCTCAGCAACAAGAAAAAGAAAAATGCCTCTTTCACCTCCTCTTCCTCCTCCTCCTCCTCTTTCACCTCCTATTCCTCCTCCTCCTTCTCTTCCTCCTCCTCTTCCTCTCTCCTCTCTCCTCTTCCTCTTCCTCCCTCCAACTCCTCCTACTCTTCCTCCTCTCTCCTCCTCCTCCCTCCTATCTCCTCCTCCTCCTCCTCGTCTTCCTCCTCCTCTTCCTCCCTACTAGCTCCTCCTCCTCCTCCTCCTCCTCCTCCTCCTCTCTCCTCCTCTTCCTCCCTCCTATCTCCTCCTCCTCCTCCTCCTCCTCGTCTTCCTCCTCGTCTTCCTCCCTCCTATCTCCTCCTCTTCTTGCTCTTCTCTCCTCTTCTTCCTCCCCTTCCTTCCCTCTCCTCCTCATCTTCCTCCTCCTCCTCTTCCACCTCCTATACCTCTTCTTCCTCCTCCTCCTCCTCTTCCACCTCCTATTCCTCCTCTTCCTCCTCTTCCTCTTCCTCCTCCTCTTCCACCTCCTATTCCTCCTCTTCCTCCTCCTCCTCCTATTCCTCCTCTTCCTCCTCCTCCTCCTCCTATTCCTCCTCTTCCTCCTCTTCCTCTTCTTCCTCCTCTTCCACCTCCTATTCCTCCTCTTCCTCCTCTTCCTCTTCCTCCTCCTCTTCCACCTCCTATTCCTCCTCTTCCTCCTCTTCCTCTTCCTCCTCCTCTTCCACCTATTCCTCCTCTTCCTCCTCCTATTCCTCCTCTTCCTCCTCTTCCTCCTCCTCTTCCACCTCCTATTCCTCCTCTTCCACCTCCTCCTCCTCCTCCTCCTCCTCTTCCTCCTCCTCCTCTTCCTCCTCCCTGCCGTCAGTGAGACTCATGTGAAGGCCGGGCTGAGACCCCAGAGAGAAAATCATGAACTCATTCCACACTGACAACACACACACACACACACACACACACACACACACACACACACACACACACACACACACACACAGAGACACCTCTTCTGTCTGCGAGCACGTTAATCTCTGCGCTGTCACTCGCTGCTATTTCTGCCACTCGGAGGAAAATAAACAGGCGGGCAGCCGTCTGTCGGCGCTGTTTGGCACTCGGCTCTGATTAGGATTAATTGATTTTTGATTGCACGCCTCTGTGTTTGATCAGTGTTTTGGTGTCGTGTCTCCAGAGTCTCGTCTAAGAGGGGTGACAAATGTGTCAGAGGAGAGGAAGAAAAAAAAGAGAAAAGAGAGAAAGGGAGAAAACAAATCACATGTGAGAGCAGTTGTATCAACAGCACATCCGAGCCCAGATAATGAAAGACGGATGAAGACTGTGGGAAAAAAGGCTCAGAAGGGTTTTTACTGAAAATGACATCAGCTTTTATTTAAGGGGCGTTTTCCTCGAGGGTCATGTGATGCACTGATACTCACTCCAGGGGAGGAAGAGCATGCTCCTCTTCATCCTCCTCCTCTTCTTGCTCCTCTCTCCTCCTCCTCTTCCTCCCTCCTATCTCCTCCTCCTCCTCATCTTCCTCCTCCTCTTCCTCCTCCTCATCATCTTCTTCTTCCTCTTCCTCCCTCCTATCTCCTCTTCCTCCCTCCTATTTCCTCCTCTTCCTCCTCTTCCTCCATCCTATCTCCTCCTACTCCTCCTCTTCCTCATCTTCCTCCTCCTCTTCCTCCTCTCTCCTCTTCCTCCCTCCTATCTTCTCCTCCTCTTCCTCCTCCTCCCCTTCCTTCCCTTCCTCCTCCTCCTCTTCCTCCTTCTCCTCCTCATCTTCCTCCTCCTCTTCCTCCTCCTCCTCCTCCTCTTCCTCCCTCCTATCTCCTCCTCCTCCCCTTCCTTCCCTTCCTCCTCCTCCTCCTCCTCCTCTTCCACCTCGTATTCCTCCTCCTCCTCTTCCTCCCTCCTATATCCTCCTCCTCCCCTTCCTTCCCTTCCTCCTCCTCCTCCTCTTCCACCTCGTATTCCTCCTCCTCCTCTTCCTCCTCCTTTTCCACCTCCTCTTCCTCCTCCTCCTCTTCCTCCTCTTCCTCCTCCTCCTCTTCCATCTCCTACTCCTCCTCTTCTTCCTCCTCCTCCTCTTCCACCTCCTATTCCTCCTCTTCCTCCTCCTCCTCATCTTCTTCCTCCTCCTCCTCCTCCTCATCTTCCTCCTCCTCCTCTTCCTCCTCTTCCTACTCCCTGCCGTCAGAGGGACTCTTGTGAAGGCCGGGCTGAGACCCCTGAGAGAAAATCATGAACTCATTCCACACTGACAACACACACTCACACACACACACACACACACACACACACACACACACACACACACACACACACACACACAGAGGTTGAATTAAACAAGTCGTCACACAGTGTTATGACATCAGTGATCTGGAGGGAAGACAAATGAAATGTTTCCCAGTAAAAACTCATTTTTCTCTTCCTCTTCCTCCTCCTCCTCTTCCTCCTCCTCCTCGTCCTCCTCCTCCTCCTCCTTCTCCTCCTTTTCCTCCCTCATCATCTTCCTCCTCTCTCCTCCTCCTCCTCCCTCCTCCTCTTCCTCCTCTCTCCTCTTCCTCCTCCTCCTCCTTTTCCTCCTCTTCCTCCCTCCTATCTCCTCCTCCTCCTCCTCGTCTTCCTCCTCGTCTTCCTCCCTCCTATCTCCTCCTCTGAATGAAAATGAAATGAATGAATGAATGAATGAATGAATGAATGAATGGATAATTTGTTAAAATGTTTGGTCTATTAAACACTGAAAGAAGCAGAAGTCTGATTTTATCTCAGAAACCAAAAAAAGCTGCAAATCCTCACACTGGAGGAGATGTAATAATCAAACTTTAATCATTTTTTATGAGAAAATGGCTCAAAAAATGATATTAACATGACATATTTATTATCATTACAATAAAAATAATACATATATACATCAAACTGGTGACAATAAGCATCTCCAGGCTCAGTACTAATCAGTCACAGGTGAAAAAAAGTGATAAACACTAAAAAAAAATGCACAAATGCATATGAATAATAAATAAAAAACTGATTTAAATATATGAAAATAAAAATAAATCTAGTGAGAAAATTAAAGGGGGAAAAGAAATAAGGTACAACAGAAGCTTTCAGGTCATTAAAATATATAATAATAAAATACTTATTTGAACAATATCTGTTTCAGGCATAATCTGTAATACATATAAATACAAGTTAAATTGGCAGCTGCATCATAAAGCTTTTAATAACTAACTACCTTTGATCTGTGGAGTAAAAGTAGATTATTAACAGTTTTTATGTTGTTTACAGTTTGTTAACATCAGTGTGTAAAATGACTGATTGGCCCTTTAATGTTTTTTATATTTATGAGTAATAAAGGAAATGAAAACTGAACAGTTTATTAAAAAAGAGACAGTCAGAGCATGAAGGGGCAGGACTCTGGACACCCCCATGTTTCTGAGAAATGGTTCAGTCCAACCAGCAGGAAGAGGTCTCACTCCTCCACTGATGTCAGGAACCAAAAACTCTGAATGTAGTTTCAGACAGTTTTCTTAAAGCTATATTTCATACAGTTTATGAGGTATTCATACTTTACCTGATTAGTTTTATTTATGATAATGTTTACTGACTCTTTGTAGTTTAAAGGACAGATTCAAAGTTTATTAAGTTTGTCTTAAAACATGTCAGGAGCCCAAATGAACATTAAAATGTATTTCTTGACATAATTATTCCTTCTGTTTTACAATGTAAGTGATGGAGGATAAAATCTACAGTCTTCTTTCTCAGTAAAAATGTATTTAAAACATATATAAAATATAAATAATAAAATATAAATAAAATAATAATTAAAAAAAAAGTTACATAAAAATAACACAAAACACACCAAACAAAACAAATAAAAATAAACAACAAAATCACAAAAAAGATTTAAAATTAATAAACCTAAAATAAATAAATAAAATAATAATTAAAAAGACCAAAAAAAACATAGAAATAACACAAAACGCACCAAGCAAAATGACACAAAAACAAATAAAAAAGATTTGAAATAAACATTAAATAAAAAAATAAAATAATAATAAATAACACAAAACTCACCAAACAAAATGACACAAAAATAAAAAAAAATAAAATAAAATAAAAATAATATAATAAAAATAACAACACAAAAAAACAAAACACAATGAAAATCTAGGAATATTTTTTAAAAGTCTACAATGCATGTGGAAGTTGTTTATTTTTTATAATAATGGGAGGATAAAGTCCAGTTTCACAGAGTGCAGATTTAAAGCTGCGGAGTGAAGCATCTTCTCTCATAGACGATCTTTGCTCTCTGTCAACGTTGCCTCGTTATGAAACCGGCGAAGGTCTGACAGCCGCTCCCTCCATCCTCCGGTACCGGTGGACACAAAGTAGCACCGGAGGAACCGGAGACACACCGGCGGACCTTCTCGCTAATCTAACCCGCCGATGAGAGCTGATTACCGGGTATAATCTGCGTTCGTGCCCCGGTCGTAAAGAGCTGCAGCAGAGCGAGCGAGGGAGGGATGCTGACATGCAAAGAGACGTCATTGATTTATAAAAGAGAGAAAATACAGCAGTGACATCAGAGGAGGGTCGTTTTCTGCAGCCACCGGAGGACTCAAGGACCGGATTTAAGCACGGATCGGTGTGTGTGCTCCTCTTCTGCAGCGAGGAAGTGAAAATGAGACTCATGACAGCGACAATCAGACAACATCCGCTCTGCAGAGAACAGCTGATCACTGTGTCAAGTCGGCATTTGGTTCATTTCTCTCATCGTAAAGAAATGAAATGAAGAGATTGTAATGCTGCTGCTGCTGCGTCTCCTTCTTTCATGTGACCCAAGAGAAAAAAAGGATTAAAATATCATATGATCGATTAGTGTCGATGCAGAGATTTAATGCATCATTAAAGATCAGTCACATGTTTGATTCAAGCCTCTAAGGAATGCAAACATGCAAAAAAAATGCAAAAACAGCATCTTTAAAATCCAGATTTGACATAAAAAGTGAATTTCTTTTGATGAAGTTGGAACATTTTAGCAGCTATTCTGGAGCTTTCTGCTTTAACACATGATCTTCTTGAGCAGTCTTGTTAAAATAGTTGGAAATTTTAAGTTTTAAGTTAAATCTTTGGTCTTTTTACTTGAAAATAATTAAGTTTAATGTGATGGCAGCTCAGGATTAGCACTGGAACATGAGGTACGGAAGTTGAAGAACGACAAAACTTAAGACTTTTTTAAAATCAGTGCAGTTTGATTTTTGAAGGTTTTTTTTTTCGAATTTTCGGAGCACACCTGAACACAACTGAATCACGTTGAAGCCACTCTGCATAGGTGTGATTTCACCTCTTAAATACGACACAGGAAACAGACTTTAAAAGGCGCCACTGCGACTGATTTTAAACGCTCTCCGTCTGTGATGCTGGACGTGGTGAAGATGAAGGAGGCGTGCAGGATCTGCGCCCGCGAGCTCTGCGGGAACCAACGCCGATGGATCTTCCACCCGGCCGCCAAACTCAACCTGCAGGTGCTGCTGTCTCACGCCGTCGGCCGCGAGCTAAGCCGGGATGGCCGCGGCGAGTTCGCGTGCTCAAAGTGCGCCTTCATGCTGGACCGGATGTACCGCTTCGACACGGTGATCGCCCGGGTGGAGGCGCTGTCTCTGGAGCGCCTGCACAAGCTGCTGCTGGAGAAAGACCGGCTGCGGCAGTGCATCGGGGGGATGTACCGGAAGAACAACGCCGAGGACGAAGGCGTGGCACCGGCCGGCTCCTGCGTAGCGGTCGTCGTCGCCGCGGTGGAGGCGGCGCCTGAAGACTCTCCGATAGTGGATCTATCAGACCTGCAGGAAGTGAGATACTCAGATATGGTGCAGGATGATCTGGTGTACTCTGTGTATGAGTCCTGGGCTGATAAAGAAGATCCAGCCTTGGATCAACAACACCATCACGTCCATCAATGCACCGGAGCGGACCCCATCCCGGGTCAGAAGCCGCGGCGCTGCAGAGGATGCGCGGCGCTCCGAGTGGCAGATTCCGACTACGAAGCGGTGTGTAAGGTTCCTCGGAGGGTCGGACAAAGGAGCACATCCTGCGGCCCGTCGACACGCTACTCAACAGGAGCTCCGGGGCAAGAAGACGCCACCAGAACCGAATCAGAAGCTATCTCCTCCATCCCGTTTGAGTCCGCTTCCGTCGAACTGGACGCCGATAAAACCACGTGTGACAGAACCAGTCTGAGCCCGGCATCGTCCGCGGACTCTCTGCACACCGCCGTGGACGTGAGCTCACAGCAGCCGCACCACAAAGACAGAGAGGAGACGGAGCCGGAGAAAGAACCAGAGGAGGCTGCAGAGAGGAGGGATGTAACCCAAGATGAGAGCTCCGTTTCTGGGCTGGAGGTGATGCTGAGCCTCCTGAAGGGATGGGAGTACCGGCCGGTGAAGCCTCGCAGGGGCAGCAAGCTCCCGGTTCTGGTTAAAGCCAAATTGGAGCAGAGCCTGTCGTTGACCCTGCCCGTCCCGCTGAGGGGGTCGTGCGGGGGGGCGGGGGCGGAGTGCGAGCTGTACCCCCACCAGCGTGTGCCGGAGGTCGTGACTCCGTGTCCTCAGCAGGATTTGCAGGCGGAGCTGGAGGAGATGGAGCAGCAGTGGTTGGATGATTATGTTCAGTGCGGGCCGTTCCGCTTTCAGCAGGTAGAGCGGAGGATGACCTTTGACCTTAAATGATAGGTTTTTAAAATTAGGCAGGACAATTAAAAACATTGGCCTCATTATTATTATCGCAAACCTATAAAAGCGATTACACGTCGCGGTTTCTCCCTCAGCTCAGTTTAACCTTCGTGTCGTCCTCCCGGGTCAAATTGACCCCGTCTGTTTTGACTGTTCCGTCTGTCCTTCCTCCCTCCCTCCTTCTTTCTTTCTTTCCTTCCTCTCTCTTTCCATCCTCCATCCCCCTTTCTTCCTTCCTTCTGTCCTTCCTTCCTCCCTCCCTCATTCTTTCATTCCTTCCTTCCTTTCCTTCCTCCCTTCCTCTTTTATCCCCCTTCTCTCTTTCTTTCCTCCCCCCTACCTTCCTCCCTTCCTTCTTTCCTCTGTCCTTCTTTCCTTCCTTCCTCCATTCCTCTTTTCCTTTCTCCCTCCTACCATCCTTCCTTCTTTCCTCCCTCCCTCCTACCTTCCTCCCTTCCTTCTTTCCTTTCCTTCCTTCCTTCCTTCCTTCCTTCTTCCTCCCTTCCTCCCTCCTTTCCTTCCTCCCTCCTTTCCTTCCTTCCTCCTTTCCTTCCTTCTTCCTCCCTTCCTTCCTTGACTCGAGGACAACAGTATAGTGTCGTCTCCTGTAGGCTTTTCTTTCAGACCTGTTAATCATCAACCAACATCAGCACTAAAATGAAAACACAGCAGCAGCTCAGACTAAATATCAGGACAGCTTCGTGAGAACTGGTGTAAAAAAAACTCAGATGTAGAAAACACACATTTCACATTTACATCACAAAAAAAATCAGATGTAAAAACTCAGCGTCATCCAGCAGCTTCGTCTCTCAGACTGAACTCTGGATCTTTTCTCTCTTACTCATCTCCTTCCACGCTGACAAAAGCCCCGAACACGCTCCTCAACGCTGCCTTGATTAGCCTCTCAGGGGTTGGAGTGGGGAGGGGTTGAATAAATACCCTTCTTTGCCCGTATCCTAGCAACAACGCCTCTGTTTCCACGGGAACAGTCTCCAGCGTGTGAAGGCTGTGCTCAGTCTGATCCAGCAGCAGCTTCATAACTTCTATTGTCATGTTAATGATTAGCGTGAATGTTTGGCGGCGTTCCAGCAGAATAAAAATGCTTCGAAAATACCAGTCTGACCAGTAGACCTGTTACTGGTATGAATGGGGAAACTTACAGTCATGCCATTCATACACTGGTTTAAATAGAGCAGCTCTTACAAGAGGGCTTTTATTTGTCTATAAATCTTCTTCTAAAACATCTTATGGGTCAGTGGCAAATAAGTGGTTCAAAAATATGTTAAAAACTAGATTTAAAAGCAGCATCAGGTTTGTTAAAATGTACATTTAGTATTTTTGTTGGTTTTATATCATTTGAAATAACATTTGCACCATTTTTTACCAAAAGTAAGACTGAATGCTCCTGAAAATGTCAAATGGTGTAACCACAAAAGAATGATACATATTACATATTTTATCCACCTAGAAAGAAGGAAAGAAAGAAAGAAAAGAAAGCGAGATAAAGGAGAAAGAAAGGAGGAAAGAAGAAAGAAAGAAACAAAAAAAGAAAGATAATGGGAGAAGAATAGAAAGAGAGAAGAAGGAACGATAAAGGTGGAAGAGGAGAAAATAGGAAAGAAGTAAAGCAGTCAGGTTCCTGGTCTCCATGGTTACCAGAGTAAATGTAATATGTAGAACAATTGTATTCCGTTACCTTTATTTAATATAAAGTTATAATGTAAGATCATGCCAAACTAGTTGATATGGTGTTTTATTGACAATTTACTGTTTTTAAGCAAGTTGAATTATTTGGTACAAAGTTTTTATGGTTACACCACTTAGACATTTTTGCCATAATCCTCTAATATATTCTCTCTAAATGGATTAAAAGCAGAAATTTGATGCTGGGTCCATAAAAGAAGAATGTGTGCAAGTTATTCATACGTTTATTTTCACATCTTAACCATTTAAATCTGAACTAAACCACATGGACACTAAAACATCACTGACCCAAATGAAAACCACCTAATTCTCAACCTTATATAAATGAGTTGGAACGTGTGCTGACTCTGTTTAAATACAG